>NW_009195839.1:10088-51156 GCF_000690835.1 Fulmarus glacialis | reverse complement strand
TGCACTTGATCCCACTGTGTATGTCATTGGTGAAGATATTCAACAGTACTGGTCTCAATACAGACCCCTGAGGGATACCACTTGTCACCGATCTCCATCTGGACATTGAGTTTTGACCACTACCATCTGGATGTGTCCATCCAACCAATCCCTCATCCACCGGATAGTCCACACATCAAATCCATATCTCTCCAATTTAGACAGAACGATGTTGTGGGGGACTGTGTCAAAGGCCTTACAGAGGTCCAGATAGATGACATCTGTAGGCCTCCTGGCTTTTTTGCCTGACTTCCTCTTTGTTGGAATCCATTGCTCCTGAGCTTGGAGGAGGTAATCCTTGAATATTAACCAGCTTTCTTGGGGCCCTCTTCCCTCCAGGGCTTTATCCCATGGCACTCTACCAAGCAGATCCCTGATGAGGCCAAAGTCTGCTCTCCTGAAGCCCAGTGTAGTGAGTTTGCTGTGTGCCCTCCTTGGTGCCCTAAGGATCTTGAATTCCATCATTTTATGGTCACTGCAGCCAAGCCTGTCCTTGAGCTTCACATTCCCCACCAGTCCCTCCTTGTTGGTGAGAACAAGGTCCAGCATAGCACCTCTCCTCATTGACTCCTCTATCACTTGGAGAAGGAAGTTATTACCAATGCATTCCAGGAACCTCTTGGATTGCTTATGCCCTGCCGTGTTGTACCTCCAACAGATATCGAGGTAGTTGAAGTCCCCCATGAGGACCAGGGCTTGTGAACGTGAGGCTGCTCCTATATAGTCGGGTGGACACCGTAATGTCACCTGTCCCTGCCCTCCCTTTAATCCTGACCCATAAGCTCTCAGTCAGCTCCTCATCCATCCCCAGGTGGAGCTCCACGCACTCCAGCAGGTCATTGACAGAGAGGGCAACACCCCCTTCTTGTCTTCCCTGCCTGTCCTTCCTAAAGAGCCTGTATCCTTCCATTCCAACACTCCAGTCATAGGCCCCATCCCACCATGTCTCCGAGATGCCAGTAAGATCATAGCCCTGCAGGTGTGCACACATCTCTAACTCCTCTTGTTTATTCTCCATGCTACATGCGTTTGCAGAAAGGCATTTAAGTTGGGCCCTGATGAAGCTGTCTTACTGGCTGGAGTTCTCTGCTTATTATATTGTATATTATGGTCTCCAATGAACAAGCCAACATTAGTATGCAGGAAAGTTTTTCTCTTGGAAAAATAAACTCCTGTCTTCTCATTCTGAGAAAATAAGTCCTCTCTTTTAGAAGTGATGTGTCACCAGCTACCTTAAGTCTTAAGTCCCTCAAAATCTTTAATGTCTTCATCTTCATATGCCTCTGGAAATGATGTTATTCACGTTTCACAGATTATTAAGTTTGGTTTTTTAAAGACTAATGAGTTCTTTCATTGCCTGTTTCTGTTTAAAGAAACTGTAGGAGCCCAGGTCTCACTGACTGCAAAGAGATTTAGGATCCTATCTGCATCAGAAACTTTAAAAATCATTTTGGACAGTTGGCATGACAAGGAACTAAATACAGATTTCCCTAACCCCAGGCTGGTACCTTAACTTCTGAACCACCTTTCTTCTATTACAAGGTGGGCATTAAGCTAGCAGGCAAAAAACTGGAGAACCACACCATATTCTTAAGAAAGAGGTGAAAAACAAAAGCTTTACTGCTAGTTAAGCTCTCACAAGGATAATTATATGGCACATACCAGTTTGATTTAGTTTTCTTCTCTTATTTCTAGAACTGGTGTTGCTCCACAGCAACAGGCTTCTTGTTCCAGAACTTAGTATTCATAGAAGCACATGAGACATCTTCAGCTTTAATAATAAAAATAACAATAATAATAATGAAGAATACCAAAAAGTAAGAGAGAGAGCACCCTAAAAGTAAGCTCTGCTAACAATATATATAGACCTAAATGATCACACACCATCAGTGCTGCTCACATGGACTCACACAGCCCACCTTTGCCACCCCCCAAAATGATTGCTTAATTAATTCTTATCATGCTTCATCATATTCATAGACAGCTCTGACAAGAACCAATAGTGAAGAAGTTTGTTCATCTAACTTGGCTGACTCTCTTAACTCATTTAAATTAATCGTTTTGAATGAACGTGCTTTATTTAGTAGGTTAATTCTTACAGCAAGTACCATCCATATTTGTGGGTAAAGAGTTAGGGGGAGACACAAATTTAGGATATAAATTTGGGATATAAAATGGTAAGGAAGCAATTGGACAAAATAAAGAGAATAAACTTCTCGCAGTAATCCCATAGCTCTTCTTCAGTTTCAAAAAATAAAGAAAGATGGAGAACTGAAACAGCAAGTACAGTCAGAAGAACTGATTAGAGAGAGTTAATCTTTACAGTGATAATTCATGAGGGTTGAGTGAAGCAGAGATGACCCAGACTGTTATTCAGAGGTAGGGTGTTGGCTGGATCACCTGCACCTTATTGCCTGAACCTCCAAGATGCTGTTAAGGCACGATCTTTCCGATCTGGAAAGAAACTAGCAAAACCTAACAAAAGAACACTGTCTGCCTGGCCTCTTTATGCCACTGGTAACGGTGATGAAAGACGCAAAGAGAGAGTGACAGCCCCTGAATAAGTCTGTAATTACTTCCATTTAAAGATGTTACAGCTTCCAAGGCACAGTGCAAACGGTTTTGAAATGAGTGACATTGCATACATCTGGCACAACAAGCACAACATTAGCCAGACAGAGGAGCTTAAGCTCTGAAAATGTCAATTTTCAGACAAAAAGGGTTACAGACTTTAATGTCAGTGATTTATTCAGATAATACCCATGAACATTAAAAGGGCATGAGTTATGCTCATAACTTCCCATGCGTCAAGAACGACAAGACTATTCGTCAGAGTCTTCTGAATAGAGAGATCTATCAGAAGCAGATGGGAAATAAAATTTTGCTGAAAAACAGAAGATTCTGATCTTGTCAACAGAACCTACAGATTACCGTATGAGCCCTATCAAAGTAAGAAAGACTATGGACAAAACCTTGGTGAAAAAAATCCATCAGCAGGTGTGCATCTGAGCTGCAAATAGCTGGTTCATGTTCCTCATCATCTGTACTCTGCGGCTTTGTCTGCACTTAAGTTTATGAAGCTTGCTGCCTATCACTAAAAAAATTATATACGTCTGCAAGACAGGGTTACGCTAGGATGTGTGATGGTGCAGTGCGGAGAGTTACATAGCATGGGTCAGGATGAACGTTGAATGTTAAAAACAAAACAAAAAACAAAACACAGGAACAGAAAGTATCAAACAGGTGCAATTTGTGCACTCATTTGTGAGCAACCTATGCTCAGCATGACTGGTACTGTGTTCAGAGACCACCTCCACCTCTGAAATAAATAGAGAATCCTCAGGGAAGAGCAATTCCCTAAGATCACTCGTTCAAAGGTAAGGAAACTAACCCTACTGAGCAGACGCTGTGCGTACTCCCCTCATGTGAACCTTACCCAGCCCAGGATACAATCATGTCCGGAATATTATAGATGCTAAGGGCTCTGTGCTATAATCACTACTAGAAACTCTCACGCTCCTTTGTTTATTGTAAAACCACCTTCCTGTGGACTGTGCTACACAGGCCAACTTCCAAGTTCTCCTAGGACCTTCTGTCTGGAATGGACCGACAAGGAAGCAAAGGGTTGGAAAACCAGCTTTGAGCAATCAACCAGCTACAAAATACTGCCTGTATGAAAAATACACCAACTGAAATTTCTTAACAACTCCTTTTATGGGACCCTGGTTTTTACGGCTCACTGGTTTGCCAAATTTTACCTGTACTTGCTGAAAACTAAGCTGTTTAAAAGAAGTATCACCCCCATGTTAATCTATGTAGAGAGACTGCTTTACTCATGCTGAAACCACTTTTACAATTGGTGAAGCTGGGATCTGAAGTGGCTATGTTTCAAGGCCCTGCTCTTGAAAGTCAGTTGGGGGTTGGGCTCCCTCTGTCAGTGCTGAGCCTTTTCCCATTCTTGTGGGAAGTCAGTCAAATTTAGCTATATTTGCATTTTAAAAGCTACAGCTGAGGTGGTAGAAGCTCACCATCTAGAAACAACCCTCTTTCCCCCCATATAAGAAAAAAACCACAAAGTCCTTACCCACAAGGTAGATCTAGCTTAGATCAAGTGGAGTTTTTCCTGCAATTCCAAACACCTGAACCAAGAGCATTTCTCCTTCCACCACTACTGCTGGAGCCCAGGAGCTTCCCAGGAACCGGACAGGAGAACGCCCAATGCTACAAATAAAGGTGGGGAGAAGATATGGACTAGAGGAGGTGTGACTTGGGCCATGCCAGAGAGATTTGGGGACTGGCTGAATAAGACAGGAAGATTAGAAGAAAGGACATAGACTTCACATATTTCAGACCAAGCATGGCTTGGGAGCTAGCTGACACCATCTGAGTGAGGCAACTGGGAAATGGGAGCCAGTGCTGCAGAGGAGGCATACTGAATAAGATGCTGGCTTGGAAGACCAGGCCTGGAGGAGCCGAGCGTTAGGCACTGAGAAGCAGCTGAATGAGGAGCGAAGTCTTCAGGAAGCAAATTCTGGAGGCCGCACCAAACAAAATAACCTGGAAAAAGGGAAAGGAGGAAGTCAGGAGTGGATGTAGACAACCCAAGGAGAAGGAGTAGGTAAATTTTCTGACCAAAAGGATGGATACAGATAAGGAGGCAGTATCTACTGGGAAAGGAAACAGAACTGGAAGACAAGGCAGGTGAGACTGGCTATGGAGGGACTCAAGCAGGTCGTAGGAAGATATGTGTCCATTAAAGCACTCTTCTCTCCAGAGTGTGGAAGGGACCCAACAAGTCTCCCTCTGAAACCAGCTACTGTCCCTGCATGGCTCACCCACAGGACTGTTTCAGTCAGCAGGGGTCTTGGCCATCATTACCCCTGGTGCCGAGCCAAGCGAACAATGAGAAGATGGGTTGGTTTTCAGATATTTTTATCATTAATTCTAGAAGCTACACATACTACACAGTTAACAAAATTATAAAATTTAAATGCAAATGCTCAAGAATCAGAAA
Source organism: Fulmarus glacialis (assembly GCF_000690835.1). NCBI lineage: Eukaryota > Metazoa > Chordata > Aves > Procellariiformes > Procellariidae > Fulmarus > Fulmarus glacialis. The sequence goes on along the minus strand of NW_009195839.1, from coordinate 46,103 downwards.
ATTCCCAAATTAAATTTGTTTTTATTGAATTCAATGCATGGGGAGTGTATGCAATTTGCTACCGTTTTTAACTATGTAATCATAGGCAAACTGTCCCCACATATATGTCCCCACCCACATTTTGTAGGAATGACCCTGATTTGCAGTTTTCAGAAGAGCCCTAGGAATGAGGAAGCAGCAAGAGAAGTAAACTGTTTTCCAGAGAAGAGATCCTTTAACTCTATCTTTTCCTTTTTTATCTTTTCCTACTGAAGCCAAAAGAAAATGAAGACGCATTTGTAAAGGAGCACATTAACAACAAAGAACCATTCACTGTACCTACGCTGAGGTTGTTTTCTATCAGCTGACCAGATCACTTTCCTATCCATCTGTATCTATCCTCTGCCTCAGAATTGTTCTACCAAACCTAATTTAAAAAAAAAAAAGAAGTAAAGAGCATGCACTTTACTGGAAAATGCATCCTCAGCTCTCCCACTGCGTGGGGCATTGGGTCATGACATTCATGTTAATGATTCTGCTTTGCTAACTTATCAAATAGGGTTACTAGATTCCCACCTCACGGAAGAACAGTGTGGTCGCACTTACAGCCACTTGGGATGGAAAGAGAGCATGATTTGTAGGTAAAACTGAAATCTTTTGCAAGGCCAACTTAACCGGAAAAGAGAAACTACAAAGTTTTGTCACACTAGCCCTTCCATCACAGCTACAGCAGCACTACCACTGCTATGAAAACACAGTGTTATAAAGCAAAACTGTTAGTTCAGACTATGAAAAGTCCAGGGCAAAGAAAGAAAATGTGGACAGTATCCAACAACGTGCTCCACCAGGCCAAACCCTTTATCACCTATTTTCATCTACTGGTATGAACAATTCTGGGTTTGTTTTCTTTACAAAAGCAGGGTAGCTGCCATTACAAAAACTTCAGAACCTCTCAATTTTTTTCACGGTCATCAGTTTTTTTCTTCACACATCATTTCTTGATCATGCAAGTAATACATCATGCTCTCCACCCTTTGGAGCAGCTGGTGTGATATTATTGAATAGATGCAGTGCATTGATTCTGGACTGCTGGGAATTACCAGCTGGCACAGTGGGTAACAAGATAAGTATTAACTGTCTCAGATTGAGTTGTTTCTTCTGTACAGAGAATGGCTTCCTTCAGTTAAAAATAAAATGAATATATTCTAGGCATTTCTCCCTTTTCATGTTTTCCCGATTTCCAGGACTTTTGAAGAGGTTTGCTATAGAGGTTTTGCTGCTCTGTATTTATATGCCTGATCCTTAGTTCAAAGCTCTGATTTTCATAACGCTCAGACAGATTCAGAATTGATTAGTGCAATGAAACGTCTTCCAAATTCCACCTACATACAAGAAATGCCACACGAGCTATGCAGTATTAGGATGAATAAAGTGCAGTAATCCAGGCTGCAACAGGAAGAATTCACAGTATCACAATCAGCACACATTGCTATAAAGCCCCTGTGTTTGCTGGTTTACAAACAGTGCAGATGGCAACACAAGCTTTAACTCTGGTGAGCATATATGAGATTAGATATTCTTTTTCCCATAATCTTTGCTAAGCTTGCTTCCTCATAGAAATAAAGCTAGCACAGGCTCTAGGAGAACGTAAAAAATCAAGTCTTACAGGTAATGAGAAATAAGGAGCTTTAAGATATAGTTTAATGCTATTCTCAATAGACTCTTCCTCATGCCAAATTACATCTCAAATGTTTATGGTGCTTCCAAAGGGAGCGTTGTCATTCTGAAGAGAGTATGTAATCTGGACGTACTGATAGTGGACACAGATCATCCAATCTTAATGACATTTGTTAACAAGACATTGGGACTATCAGTCATGAATATCCCATTGCAAAAAAAAAAAAAAAAGTAACAATAAATTGCAGTGCCATTAACTGTATAGAAAAACCTCTTTATTAATTGCATCTCATTAGTGACTGCAATATTTTACTAGTGAGTACAAACACTATCATGGGAAGCTTTCAAATTGACTTTTTTTTTCTTTTAAGTTGCTTGAATGTGATTAAGGATCTAAACTGTAGAAGATATTTTGACCTTTGTGGAGCTTAACTGAGAAGCTGCTTCAGGAAAAGAAAAAATGACTCAGATTTAAATTCAATAATGGCAAGCCAATGCACATCGTGGGAAGGACAAAGCAGGAGATGGTGCTAAGCAAAATTATGGTTAATAACAGGAGAATCTGAGCTAAAATGCAGAAAATATAACAAAAATTATGAAGGATATCAGAAGTACACTTCATAATGAGCTCACAATGAGATGTAGCTAAACAGGTTGAAATGGCTTTTCTGGTACATAAGAAGAGGAACAACACTTGTAGGGAAGTCATAATGCCTCATTTCTTGAAAATGGTAAGGCACATTCAGAACAAAATTGGAGGTATTTAGGTAAGATATGTTATATACTATATATTGGCAATTGGAGGCAAAGGTTTCTAAGCTAATGTAAGGCACAGACTGTTAGACTAGATGACTAGACTAGATGGTAAAAAAGATTTTAAATTATTCCTTTTTCATTCCACCTATTCTTTTTTACCATCTTTTTTTTCCCCACACTTCCCACAACTATCAAGCATCTCTTAGAAAGTATAAAGGCCCTGAACTAACGTTCTGATGTGTACCTTACATCACTTTACACATCTTAATTTGACAATTAGATGAGGGAATGTGAGGAGGAAACATGAAATAGCCCTGCAGGGTGCAGTTTCATGACATAGCTAAATTATCCTAATGGCATTCTTTCCCATTTTAGCTACCAAAACTGTCACACCAGTCAGGTGAGTGCCAGAGCCATTGCAAGTAAGGAGGACAGAGGAGGGACAAAGCCCTTTCCACCAGCAGTTAGTTACAGGATTAATGTAGCTGTAATGTAACATGCAGTGGTTTGTGATGGAGTGCACATCTGTTGGTGGGGATGTGTATGCGTGTATTATGTTTTTATTCCTCCTCCAGATCAGCTCTCTGACTGGTACTTCTCATGGACATACTAGCACTACTATTAATGTGAGTGGGGCTACCAGGAAGAGTTGTGGGGAGAAAAGGAAGTAAGAAGCTTTGATCTGGGTGCTTCAAAACTGCCTCAAGTTCAGAAGGTACCAAAGTCAGACACAGAGCAGGGAGTCTTTTAACAGATTCTTGCAAGATGTGGTTGAGAAAAGCATCTAGATATTTGACAAGTACACCAGGGTTGCCACACTTGATCAGGTCATTACTCCATTTGACCTTTGGACTTCACAATAGCTGAGTTTTCAAAGACAAATAGCCCATAATAGACTGACTACTATTTGGAAATAGTATATGTATATATATGTATATGCATAAGAATATTCCTGCTCCCTCAATGAGCATTGCCTTTATGCACTGAAGCTTGAAGTTTAAGTCGTTGTCTTAGCTTGCATAACTGCAAAAATTATTCATGATCCTAACATTACCAAATGAATCTACAAGATTTATCTGGCTGACCTCCTAAGGCTCTGATTTCCATGAGGCAATGACTACACATTAGGCAAAAAAGTATTTTCTTTTATTAGTTCTAGATTTACTACCCTTTAATCTCATTGCCTGTCTGTTTTTTCATGTGTCTCTAAGCAGGTGAAAATGAGGGGTTGATCTGTTTTCATTATGTTCATCATACTGCAAGAAAACGGGAGAACAATTATACAAAAGCAAACATAATCACGTGAAAAAAAGCGTAGAAGAACACTTTATCTCATCCTCCACTTAGGCAAAGACAGTTTCCCGATGTTTCAATCTATTTTAATACTAGATACCTCAATGGCAGCTTTGGTTTTAATTTGTTATTAACTTCCTCAGGGCCTGCCATGCCATAGCTTGGAAAGGCCTCTCTGAATCCGCTCAAACAATCCCACCCAGATCTTTCAAATCCTTTTGAAGGAGCTGATGAAAACATTTGCCTGATCTGTCCATTTGTAGATGTTTTTCACTAAATGTATTCCCTCTCACATCATGTATCTTCACTTGATATTATATCCGTAATATACTTATGGAATTAAACTATCTCACATGCATGCACACGGTCATATTCTCTTTTTTGCTAAATTGCCTGAGAATTGCAATTCTTCTGCCAAATAAACAACCTCATTGATCTATGTAGGTAAAGAGAGTCTGAATCGATCAACTATTGGGGTACCAGACATAAACAAAGCAAAACAAGTCTTAATTCTGCCAGACTAAACAGAATTCATCCCAGAAAAAAATCATTTAGTCATCACAGACATATAATGTATTTCAATTTTACTCAACAGAATTAGCATCCTCGTCATTTTAGTTGATACAGGAAAAATAAATTACTTGATGGAGCAGATCCAAGTGTATCTGTACCCACTGTTCTTTAATTTGAGGCAACTTTTTGATACAATAAGAACTCTAGTCACACTATATTCCAATTTTGCAACATTAAGTAATGAATTTCTTTCAGCTTGGTTTAAGCAAGAACATTATGTTGCTATTGGCAAAGCCTTTCTTTCTCTTTCATGTCTCAAAAGCAGAATTTTTACCAGCCTAGGATGCTTCCTGCAGATGAGTCAGGAGCCTCTGCTTATATCCGTAATCTGAATTCCTCCTCTTTTCCACTCTTAAGGTTGAAAACAAGGACAATAACACCATCCTTTGAAGCCCTTCATTCAATAACTTAAAGCAATAGCTGGGATTAACAGTTTCCAAAATATTGTTTGCTTTCTTATCACCTGGCTATAGAAACAACTAGATAAGAAGAAATGTTATTTTCTCCATCACTGGTGAAACGCACAGTAAGAAAACAGTTTCCATCAAGCTCAGGGCAGAACAACTGCTGAGAGGGAACAAGTCAGACCTAGGTCATCTTCTGACTTAATTACTAGAGCAGGATAGAAAGGACAGAGCCAAAGTTCAGAGTTCTGCTGGAGCCAGACACCTCCAGAGCATGCTGAAACCTCTTGTAAACACGTTCATGCTTTTAGGGGTTTTTTTGCCCTCTGTCTCTGCGTAGATTCATTAGTGCAGCTACAACTCAATGTGCTCTAAATCACCATTTTTGCATGGGAAGTTCCATAGTTTTGTATTATTTTATGAAAGTTCCTCTTATGCAAACAGAAATTAGGAGATATTTGAATGTTGGTCCTCCTGGGTTCACTTGCCCCCTGTGGATCTTGCTGATCTCTGTGGTTTTATTTCCTTATTTATGTGAAAAAGTCAATTCAATTATTAAAAAATATTAAGAAAAACATTTTAAAACTCAAAATTAGGATTACTGGTAAAACTTTGCACTCTTCCACCCTATGTTTGTCAGTAGACTACAAACCTCAGAAAACATGGAAATAGGTAATTAATTACAGGCCCATGCAAATATGACTCTACCCCTACAGCTGGCATTAGCCACTGGAAATCTTCTTCTTCACTGAAATATAGGGAGGCAAGAATATTAATTTTATTCACCTTTCTCTTTCTTGTCATCCCACATCTTGTGTATATGCATAAAAGAGATAGATATGTATCTTGACAGGCCCAGACTATTTCCTTTTCTTACAGAGTTCTCTCATTTCTAGAAGAAGAAATCCACAGAAGGGGCTGCCCACCAAGGGGACTGCTGGCAGTGAGGGAGAATATGGGTTTCCCAGAACATACGTAAAAGTCTGACATTAGATGGAAGTCCACAAAAGAGGGCAAAGAAATTTTCTGCAGGTGAACCTCAGCGTATGTGGCTGAGCAGGTGTTGATAGATCCCATTACCCAAATGTCAGTTTTGCCATAACAGAGGGAAAACCTCAAACTGCTCTAGAAAAGCTCTGTGCTCCCTTAACGGTGGGCATCCTGCACCATCTGTGAAAGCATCATATAAATAAACGTGTTGTGCATGTACAAGCACACTTGCTCAGGGTAGCAATAAGTTTGTGTCACCAAGTACCTCATCCAAGAGTTATAAAGTTATGAGATATCTAACTTTGAATATTCTCTGTGACAAGCTATGTATGTATATATTTGCTACAGACCAACACAAATGGCAGTAAGTCTGCTTATGCTGTAAATCTACCACCTCTACTCTGGCACACCTCATACAATTATTCAATAAGCAAGCAGTGCAACACCTCATGTATCTGAGGATGGGTGCACGGTCATTCTGATTGGTCACATATAGTCACCTCCAGGATTTTCAAACACCCAAAAGCCGGATTGTGGCTGGCATCCAGTAACATCCTAAAGACAAGAAGTCCTAAAGGGAAGAAGTGTCTGTCTGGAAAAACCTGACCCTGGCAAGGAGAGGAGTGAGCACCACCAAGGTCCCAGCTCACACACGGGGCAGAGAACAGAGTTCAGGTCCTGTGAATAGGCAGGAATTTCCCCAAAGCCTTTCAACATATAAATCTATTTCTAGAACTGTGAACTGTATACTCTATATATACATATACGTGCAGACAGAGGTTACTAAATGAAGCCCTCCCCTCTGTTCAGAACCAGGGGTGATTTCTGAGTTTGAGGAGATAGAGGCTGCAGCAGCAGTTGTTAGTGGCCCTGGACAGGCACTGCCCCACTTACCGGGTTTGGGCACAGACGCTTTCTCTGAACAAGTTTGCCTCTCTGCAAACAGCTTTACACTTCCCTGTTCCTTTCAGTTGGCCTCATTCCTGCAACAAAGCTAGATGCTTTGTATTCTCACACTAGTGCTTCAATTCCCACACACCTGCTTTAGAGGGAAAAACATTTTCTCTATTTAGTGGCAATGAGACAAAGCTCTGACTACACTTGTTTGTCTTTATCAAATAAGGGAAGTCCTGACTGCAGAATATCCAGCTTAAGCATTTTTACCAATTTGAAATATTTTGCCTCATTAGAAAAGTATATATTGCTACTTCTAAATGACCTATTACAAAAGATTACCCATCTCATGTATTTTCCCCTCAAAGATTTTTATGTGCCAGCTCCTGAAAATAAAATACATTGCTCTCATTCTTGCCTTATTATTACTTAATCTATCAAGGACTTCTGAATGCTTGAAGCTCCTACAAATCCATAGACTTATAAGATGGCAAACAAAATAAAATGTTCTGAACAGATATTTTTCCCTTGCATGCTTTGGAGGTAAAATAGGAAGGCAGCAGGACCTTAGAGGACTTTAAAATCTGGGTAGATACAAGTTTAAGGAGGAATAGAGGAAACTCTGTAGAGCTGGATGCATAACTTCATAATATGAAAGAATTTCGAGAGAACAGGGATGTATAAGATAGTCTGGGTTTCTTTTTTCATAGATGCTGATGGTTCAGTTTGGATAGAGAAATTATAACTGTACTTCTGTAGCAACTTTGGTATTTCACTGTTTTTTTCTGCTTCACTGATGGCTCTGCGGGCAGGCTTCCTGCATACCAACTCCAGAAGGTCCCACATCTGACAGCTGCACAGGTACTTCTGCAGCCAGCACTAGCAATGTGCCGCAGAGCTCCTTCTTTTCCTCTCTGAGAGTAAGACTACAATTTACCTTGGCACTGCTCTCCAGCAGCTCCAGATAGTTAATGGTTTTATCTTGGTCACTTCTGCTCACACTGAAGTTTACCAGTGTTTGGCCAACCTCTAGTTTCCTTTATGAATTTTGCTACTGTTCATATTGTCTTTGACAACACCAATGGATTCAGCTCAGCCCTTTTTTGCTATGACGGACAAGCTAAACTTCTTTGGCTGTTTCACATATCATCCTTCTTTAGCATCTCTGGAGCTTCCCTTTTTTTCATTGTAGGTAAGACTAGTTAAAAGAAGCTTGTTGATTTTGAAAACCTGGAACTTTGATGGTCAAACACAAAGAGAACAGAATTAATCTGTATCTTCATGACCTGCAGATTATTATTTGCATTCATGTATATTTAAACAGAAAGTCAACATCTTGTTAGATATCCAAACTGTACCAGTTGCTAAATAAGGAGGAGTTGGCATTTGGAAGGTTGTAAAAAAAAAAAAAAAAAGATATCTGAAATTGAGAAGACTGAATCCCGGTGGAAGTCTAGACCAAGTCACTTGAGGCCTCATATAATAGTGAAAAGAGAAACCTAGGAAAATGTAACTATTCCCAAAGAAGTGCCAGCACCTGGAGCCTTAAGAAATGAGCTGCTTCAGAGAAGGTATCCTAAACGCCTGCTTCACCTCACTATGCCACTTCTCCAAGAGCTGCAGATCTCTGTATGGACTTACTGCCAAAGCACAGAAACTGGAATACCACTCATTTCACTTAAAAGAGAAATTTTATACCGCAGAAAACTGTCATTAGCTGGGGATTCATTATTACGAAAATGTAATTTTTACTATGGGGAAGAAGTGTGTTCATCCAGAGTTTGTACCAAGCACTTTTGTACGGAGAGCTTTCTTAAGCCACTAAGGAAGTATTGGTTCAAGTGGGAAGAACACAAAGGGAGCTAAAAACCTTACAAAGTTGCAAAGACTAAACACAAAAGCCCATTTCAACCTTCTGCCAATCAATACAGAGATCCAGGATGCTAAACAAGTGTTCAGAATATCCTGTAGCAGACCCGTAGCTGAGATTACAGGATACCGTATCTGATAGTTAAAGAACATACATTTGTTGATGTGTTGACTTCGGAGTTTGGGGGTTTTTTTGGAACAGATAGTACTTGTGTGGTGTGTTTAATAACACGTGTTTGTCACTTCACTTCTGACAACATTCCTGGAGCAAAAGAGGCTTTAGCCTAAGACCTCCTGCAATTCAGACACATCATTTCAGAAAGAACAGAGTGTATTAGAGACTTACTCATGGCTCAGCTAGCTGATTCACCTATTGAGCTAGACTGCAAACCTCACAGTGTAAATGTCACGTCTGTCTAAATTTCGGCGAGCTAATTAGGTGTCACAGAACTAAGTGAAACTATTCATGACATTGGGTGTCATTGCAAGCATCCTTGTCCCATGGCTTCCAGAAATCAATTCCAAGTTCAACAGACACTTATCTAGTACCATCAGCAAATAATTATGTTATAGGCCATACTGTAAAAAAAGTGCATACATGCAAGCTGTGGAAGTGCTATTTAACAGTGCAGAATGGTTACGTGTCAAGTCACTTGTCTCTAATGGCAGTCCAAGGCTCCAGCTGTGCAAATGAGGAGTTCCGCAGCATTTCCCTTGCCTCTTGCACACATGCTGTAGTCCTGTCGCTTGGAATTTCTTTACATGAGAATGCACGGGCTTATGACCAAGAGACCCAAAAGTTGGTATCAGAACTGTATTTCTTATGGCAATTCAGATCACTCAGTACTCAGGACAAGGAAGGACTCCTTCTGCACACCGTCTACACTAAAGTTGCTATATGGAAGCTATAATCTTGTAAACTAAGCAAGTTCAATCTTTGTGGATTTTAATTGCAGCAGAAATTTGGAAGTGGTTACACGCAATTAGAATTGATCAGGAATCTTATGGCAAAAATGGTTTCCATCAGAAATACAGTTCATGGAAATGTGTCCACATCTCAGTTTTTAGAAGCTTCTGTGAAAACTCTGGGACATTTCCATTGGAGACCTTCTAAGCTTCAAGCTAGCTTGTATAATTCCCTTAGGAAGCCCAAATCTCCAAAATCTCCAACTCTGAGAGCTTCACCTTGTTGCCTGTCTTGCAATCAAGATTCACAGGGCTCCCAGTCCCAAAAACATAAACAAGGCTTGAGGTTCCTGATTCTTTTAGCCTCGTCACTCCACTAGGACAATTCTCTGCCAGGAAGAATGGCTGTAAGTGGGTTCTTGTGTGTTTTGATAAAAATAAATAAAATAAATTCAGTTCCCACACACAGTTGAGCTAATGGATCTGTGCATCAGTGCATAAGGAGACTCTATAAGTCATTCAGAAATTACAGATAGCCAGGACTGCCTGGATGTCCTGGAAGGCCAGAATAAGTAAAATGCTAAACGAGAAAATATCCCTCACTATAAAGGGGAAATTACAAGAAAAAAACCCCACAAACAAACCCCAAATAAATTTGGTCAGATCACCAACATACTCAACTGAACTTATACCTTGGCCATAAATAGGCAGAGAAGCAAACCTTCCCATTTTACATATCAGCAGAATAAGAAATCCAAATACCTATTCCAAAATGAAAGACAGTTTCAGAGAAACCTGCCCAGCACTGACAAGAGATGGATCATGATGAACTACTTTACCTGTAGTTGAAGAGACGAATACATCATTCCCGTCTGGACACAGAGTGGCCTAGTTTTTGCCCAGATATAATTAATTATCCTTAAGCTAAACCTGAAACCCACTACAGCTGCTCTCCATCGCTACATTCATTGTTTTGGCAGAATAAATCATAAATAACAATCACCATCAGAACATTTATTCATGGTATTCACTTGGTGAAGTTTCTTGATACACTTTGGGATAAACCAAACCTCAGCAAACCTTGGATTCACATAAATCCACTGTTGTTCTTCCAAGCAATGATTCTACCTATAGTGTTTTCTGGATGATTATTGATCTTGATGCTAGGGTCAGCTTGTTTTTTTCCCTCTCTTCCTAAGCACATGCTATTTTTGCCCTAGATATAGTAGCCATCACTCTCCAAAAAGATTTAACAAATATCAACAGTTTCAGCTCCTTTGGAAGAGGAATTTGCTTTTTTTGTCCTGTATGTAGTAGCTGATCACACAGTTAATTGGAGATCCAATTAATTTCTGGTGATGTTTTCCTCAAGACTTTATAACTTTAAAAAATACTTTTAATATATAATTTAACAATATTATAAATCCCAGAAATGGAGAACATTAGAAATGTGAGAGCTCCTATTTCGTAATGATAAATTATGTAATTTGGTATATACACAATACCTCCCATGCAAAGATCCCAGAATTTCAAAAATATTACTTGAAAGAACGTTAAGATAGGTGCATGATCAGTGAATTCCACCATGTCGTTGTGCACACTGGTCAGCTGAGGCACAGAGCATCTACATTAATGATCCTGCCTAAGGTTACTCAGGAGGTAAATGGGAGAGGGAAGGAGAGAGAAAAACACTGGTCTCGACTCTTTGTTTGTTGTTCCGGCCACCTCCAACACACTCCCATTGTGAGGATCAGGAGGCACGTTAATGGCTTCAGCCACAGCAGCCACTGCTTTCCTTTGACAAAGGCACAGATTTTATCAATATTTTGGGTCCCATTGTTCTTAGGCAAATAACTGAGGTTATTATTCACCAGCTATGAAGTAAGACACTCCCTGCTTGTAATTTCTTCTGCAGTGATAGCGGAGGTCACCCATTATACCTGGCAGTATGACAATCATAAAAGGCTACTCAAAAAAGCAATTAAATGTTCTGAATAAAATTACCATTTATATTCATAAGAATGAATTTTGGCAACAAACACACCATGTTTACATCTACAAAAGCTTCAAATTATGCCTTTACAAACAGGGCATTTCAAAAATCTTGCTACCTATTCCCAAAAAGGATCAGGAAACAGTGGAAGAGATTTTAAATTTTAACTTCTCAATTTTAAGACAGTTTCTGACACTTGATTGATGGCCATAGAATTCAAGAGCTACAGTTTGGGAGCCTGCTGATTAAAAGCTCACATCACCTTGAGCTTGGAGGTGAAAAGCAGGGAGAGTGGAAATCCTTCAGCTGCATGAACAAAGCAGGGCAGAAAAAAATGAAAAGTGTAGAAAGGAATTATATTTGACTACTAAATGGTACTGATTTCTTATTCATAATTACCATGGTTCCTGACACCTGAGATAGAAAACACAGCTCCTCTGTGCTAGGTACCGTACACAGAATGAGAGAGTACCAATGCTCTGTATACACAGAGCAGCAGACAGAAGCAGCACAAATCAAGAAGAATTAAAGCACAAGGATTAAGATACTGATTATTCCCTCCTAATTTGAAACACTTAACTAATCTACCTAATAAGGAAGCTAAGAACCTGCACTTTCTCTACATCAGTGATGAGAGGGGATGAATCAGTGCCTGGGTTTTTCTCTGCTAGCTATTCACTAGGTTCATGACTGATGCAATTTGGTGCCGCTACCTGTGATGACACACCACAGGAATTTTCTCACGTTTTTTCAGAAGTCAGCCCACAGAGTTGAGGTGGGAATTTAGTTCAGATCTCCTCAGCCAGAAGGCCTGTATTCATAGGCAATTTTTCTAGTAATATGTTAGAACAGAAGAGTTGAAATGCTAGTGATTTAGCTGTAAGGATGAATGCCTAACCCAGAAAGAGAATACTTTTTTCTAAGTTGGTTTAAGACAAACTGAAGTGTTAAGCTAAATGGAAAAGAGCCACTCCTACATAAGTAGAACAATATCCACGTTATAATTACAGGGATTTTGATTCACATCACAACTTGAACTGGCAATAACTGCCCAGCGCAGCTGAGTTGTGGTCTATGGCCTTATTCATAGGAACATCCTTCTTTTTAAGGGAGATGTAGGAAAGATATCAAATATTGAAACATACTTTCACACTAAAGCAAAGCTAAGGACTCATTGATTCAGATGATAACCAAGCCCAGGCATGGGTGCCTCAGTTTCCGACTGCCTCAGTCTCTTGTACTGCTAGCAGAATGAATGCTGTCCCCCTTTGAAAGGAAAAGAAACATCTGGACTTTGTTTAACCATCCAAATCTGGATGGACATACAGAACTGCTGTTAAAGCAGAAAATCACTCACAATACTGCCTTTGAACAAGACCCAGCCCAGCGGGCTTTAGAAGTGTCTCCCTGTCAGAGTGAAGTAAGAGTTTGTAGTCCAGCATGTATGGTGATAAAAACCTATCATGCAAACTGCATCTGGGCTAAAGTTCCCTACAAATTCATATTGTGTATGTTGATTGTATCATGCACTGTCCAAAATCTGAAGAGACAGAAATATTTCTCAAACATCAGGGCTCAGAAACACTGGCACTTTCTGAACGTAACCACCACTTCTTCACTCAGCATTAATTCTCTCCTGCCCTCTTTAGCAGCTGTACCCAAGGCCTGGGACCTCTGCATTTAGTCTTGTGTTACCTGTTCCTGCGGCAGCCCATAGTTCACCAACCAAACCAGTGGCTGGTTTCAGCTCTCCACCCCACTCTGAGCTAGAGCCCTGCCCATCCCTAAATACTAAGGAAAGGGGACAGAAGCTCTACACAAGCTCCTCAGAAAAGGTAAATGCCAGATGGAGCCACCAAAAAGCTCACTTCAGCATCTGTCTGGAGAAAGAGCCGTTCCCACCGGGAACCAGCTGGAACAAGGGAAGGCTCAGGGTGAAGGAGAGGCACAGAGCCCATCTCTTGCCTGTGAATAACCTGGCAGGATATTAACTTCTCTGTCAGAAGCAAAAGTAACATCACTACTGTTCTAGCTTGCAGGAAGGAGTTATTCCTCATTGCCTCAGCTCTTCACAGCCTGGACTGTTTTGGGCAGAACAGAAGATTTAAGCAGGAGGGAAAAAAAAAAAAATCTCAGTGTTCCCCTGTGTAATTCTCACAAAGGTAGAGATTAAATAATTGAACAGCAGATCACTGTTCCTGCCCATGCCTCCAATTTAAGAAATGCATTGACTCCTTGTCAGCAGTGACAACAGGCATTTGTGAAGGCAGAGGAGCCTCCAAGCAGGGAGAGTGCTCTGGGGAGAGGGAAGGGCATCTGCTCTAACCCAAGGAAAAGTAGGAACTCCAATTCCCCCACTGTACAAAATGGGACAGAAAATCTCAGTTTGCCAAGAGTTTTAAGGGCTCATTAGTTAAAAATGAGTTAAAAATCATTAGCTAAAAATGTAAATATCCAGTCTGAATTCTAGAACAAAGATTGTATTATTAATGATATTTTAAATGTTAACTATTCAAGATTTCATTTAAAGTACTTTTCCAACAACAAGATCACTGAATAATACCAAAGTACAGTGTATGTTTATGATCTTTTAAGATTACAATTAGTTTTGATTACATCAAACAGCATCTGCTCTGTTTTCTCTTTACCCAAAGCACCAAGAATATGCATAATCACAATATCACTCTGTATTTTGGAATTTGCAAATCTTTCTGCACATTTCATTAGAGCAGAAGTCTTCCAAGGCAAACTTGAAAATATATAACACAACATGAGGAAAAAAAAAAAACCTGTCAGGAATACTGCATATTTGCATTTCATTTACTAGAGGCATTCATGTTTGAGAAAAAATGTCTCTATTGCACCTCAGACTCTGCCTCAACAGTAGAGGAGTCATAATCTTATGTTTGTGCCATGCATTGGTGTAGTCAGGCATAGGCTATGATCACTGTGGTGTACAATTTTTAATTTCCTAGGGGCAAAATTTTTTATTCCAACTGGCAGGTTGTTTATAGTTGTAATTTTGAGCTGCTTTTTTGTTGTTCTTCTTTGGGTCTTTTATTAACATACTGCCAGATATTGCTCTATGACGGCCCATGCTGGGTTAGTGACAATGTTGTCTGCAGTGGCAGGTCTACCTTGGCAGATTATGGGTACAAAATGGGCAGCGGGCAATTGACTTGTCAGAATATTTACAAATTTCAAATTGCTATCTGCACCTTTAATGACTTGCACAATGAAAAAGATTGCTATGTCACCATATCCGCGCCACATGATGTATAGTAATAGTTGGAGAAGATGGGCTGAGAGAGAGACAGCCTTCGTTAAAAACAAATAGCTGTGATTGACATGAAAAACTATGAAGGCAAAAGGGAGGTAAACACATTTGGATCTAAGTGGCTTTATGGGAGGGCTTACTGAACCAAGAAGCCTTGCCAGCCTTACATAGACTCTACTGCAGAAATAAGTATCAGTCTGAGCCCAACAGCTGTTATTCCTGAAGGTACCTCCAAATCTTCCCCTAGCTACATTAATCCAAAAACACTGCCTACAATTTAAAAAGACTACCATGGCTTGTCTATCTTACACTTGATTCATCTCTAACATGTTGTCAAACAATGCTATGCAACATCTTTATTTCTAATGTAATCTATTGTGTCTGACATGCATCCTTGCTGCATTTTCCTGTTTCTGACTTTCTATCCCTTTCCCCCCAGCCCCCACTCCTCGGACCACAGAACAGCCCATATTCTGATTTCTCTAGAGTGGCTTCCAGTATCATTTGGTCTGCTGATAGGAAAGGGGAATAAAGACAAAACCATCTTTTCTTCTATTGTCCTAGGACATCTTTCCCCATCCCTTTTTCCAGAATGCTCTCGTCCTCCTCCCTTTCCCTTTTTCTCTGTACTTCCTCAACTTATTATCAATCTTTTCTCAGGCTCAGTAACAAGTGTGGCTAATTCCCACCAAATTTGCCAGCCTTTGCTCAAAGCCTCCATCACAGTCTGGGACTCCTGCTGCCAGGCTGGAGACTAATATGGGGCAAAAGCACGAGCATTTCTCCCACCGAGACCAGGCATTTCAGCAGACACCTGTTAAGCAGGAGTCTAAACCCATTAGCCAAATACCTTCATGAACTAGAGCATCATGAACCGTGGTATCACCACACTACAGATCTGACACTGACACAGGCAGGCTTTGGACCACACAGCGATCACCAAAAGGACCATCTTGTTGGGGTCAGTGAGAGTTGGCTGCCCCTGAGGTGTTAGGCAAGCTGGGAGCAGAGGTGACACTTTCACAGGCCATGCCCACACCCACAGACACTCTCCCTCAGGGGCTGAACACAGGGGCCAGAGCCAGGGCTGGTAACAGGGTCTATCAACAACACCAGGCACAGCACGGGGACAAACCAGGTCCAGGGAGTCCAGTCATGAGCAGCAGGAGAAGAGTCCGGAGACAGGGAAGGAGACAACGTCACAGCATGGGTCCAAGGGGTCCATCCAGGAGATAGGGCAAGAGGCAGGACTGGGCACAGGCACAGCTTTGGCACGGCTCAGGCAGCACTGACGGCCATGGCCTGAGGTGAAATGGGCAGAGCCTGTGGGTAGGCACCCAGGTGAGGTTGTGCAGGGCTGTTAGGCCTGTTAACACCATTAGGGCCCTGACACAGCCTTGTTCCTAAACCTGGCACAGGACCTTACAGAAATTTACTGCAGCTCAGAAGCCGCTGTCTGACCATTCTTGCCACAATAGAAAGCCACTGATTGTCTGTTTCTCCATCACGTATCAGTTTCCTGGGGTACCTCACCTTTTGTTGCTATTCTCCCCAAGCTAAGGTGGGAGAGGAAAAATGCTGCAGTCATGGTAAAAAGCAGTAAGAAGAGAAGTTTATAAAAACTTTTTTTATTTTAGCTGTTTTGCAAACTGAGTTACACTTTCTTTATTACTCATTGTCTGTGCCCTCCCGTGGAACCAACTGCTGAGAGACCCATTAACAGCATCCCTGTTAATGACTCCCTCTATCCAGCCCTCCTGCCTCTTCAGAGGTTTCAATATTGTTCTTGCCAGCAGCCAAGTACAAGAAAAAGCATGCACCCCATACCTAATCGTTCCCTCTGGTGAGTAAGAATTTTTCCACTGAACAGAGTGGAGGACTGTATTCTTATTGAGAGCATCCCATGTGCTAAAACAGCACAAGGTCACTTAGGCAGCAAGAAGATGATGATTAAATGCGTAGCTGCTACATATCACACTTTCACCAATAGATGTCTAAGCACTTTGGTAAAATGGTAAGCATCACATTAGATCACTCTTTTAGATGGCACACGAAAGAAGAGAGAGTTACTCTGACAAAACCAGAAGGATAGTAGTAGAACTGGGGATAGAAACCAGGTCTCCTAAATACCAAACCTGTTCCTTATCCACCCAGCAATGCTTTCTTCCTAGAGTGTTCTCCTTCACAAAACATTTACAAGAATTTTTGATAGCATAAGGCTTTTGCAGGTTAACTTTATAATTACAAATGCAAACCAAACTGTTTAAAAGGTGCTGCCTGAAATACCGTAATTTACTTCTTATTCCAGTATTGTTTACCAGCACCATTTTTCATAATCTTTGAAAATGTTAAAAAAAGCGGTAACAGTTTGAGCATCTGGTTTGTCATAAAATGGAAAATGTTTATCTAAAAGTGAAAGATTTACAAATGTTTTTAATGTTTCTATGGAAACCAGAAAATCACAAACCACTTGTGTCAGAGCTGTTAACATAGGAATGACACATATTTTCTCCATATATATGTCAAAACATATTCCCAGCAGAAAAAGCCTGTTTTCATTTTAAAGAAAATGGAAGTGATGGCAAAATCTTTTGAAATCCAGGACCATTGCTTAGCCATGGACCAACAGCAGCATGAAAGGGTCAGCACCATAGGACACTGCCAAAATCCCTCATAATCTGAATCTTTAGTTTCTCTCTCAGTGGTCTATTTCTTACATTTGCTATCTAACAAGCCATCACATCAAAGGCACTTCAACACGTAAAAGTACTTATTACAAACTACCTCACCTTCATCCCAAACAAAAGCACAAAGACAATTTTTTCTTCTGTTTTTTTCCCCTTCTCTCTTTTTAAGTACTCTCATATGAGGTCAACATCAACAGATATTTAAAAGTGAGGGGCACTTGCTTCAGAAAAAGTGCTGTATGAAGAAGCTATTTAGTTCATTTGATGTGGCAAAAGAAGCTTGAATTTATACATGCAAAAAATCTCATCACAATCGAGAAGCCAATGAGTACATAAAATTGCACATGTACAACTGTACTCTAGCCTGAGTCCCAGGTACTTCTGGGCATCTCAGTGAGACTTCTGCATTGGGTACATAGTTATACCCTAGAGCCAGAGAGAGAGACCTGGGCATCTCCACGGTTCACCAGTTAGATGGAAAGAATCAGCCTTTGGTCATGATCATATATCTCTACTTACTGTAGAGCAACCACAACCCTAATTCAGAGACTGCCTCAAAACAGGGGAGATGGATATAGTCCTCTGTGCAGGTCACCACTTGTGCTAACAAAAATCTTCTGCAAGAATTGTCAGACCTGGAACAAGCTTGCCCAAAAAATCCAGTGTATATAGTGGATTAAAGGCTTTAGGAAACTATAATTGGCACCCTAAGAGTAGTATCTGAACTTGGAAATAATTTTATTTTCACCTGTAGAACTTTGGACCTCCTGTTGAGAAATACCTGAACTCACCAGAGTGCCAAGTGAGGCTAGCGGGTGAGCTACATTTCTTGCAGCCTAAAGAAGCAGTTTATAAACATTCAGGTAAGTACATACGGATGTCAACTTCAGTTTAATCCAGTTTAGTCCTAGATGTCTACAACCATTCATGAAAACTTGACTTCAAGAATTAGAACCCCTTATTTCTCTTTGCCTTGATTTCCTGATCTCTAATACAAGACTCATGAGACTTATGTGTTTTCAGATATATGTAAGAAAGAGCAATCCATAAGCAATAACATCACCATTAAAGAGACCTTCAGCATCTGAAACCATGCTTCAGATGGTTTCAGACAAAACCATCCAGACAAAACCATGCAGTAAGTACTGGGAGAAAAAAAAAAAAAAGGGTGCTTAGCCTTTGGAAAGTATGATGAAAAAGAGAGCAAAATCTGGATGATACACTAAACTAAGTCACTTGTATATTATATTATTTCACAGAGCATTACCAGAAACAGCTTTTCTTACCACAGTCCCCTCCAAACTGTCACATCTGTAAGTTTAAAATAGCATAGCTTTTTTTTTTTTTTTTTAATACAGGCCATAATGGTTCTGGATATTAACAACTGGTATAAAGGATGGAATTCCCCTCACCTGATTTCAGATATCTCACAGTTTAATGGCTTGTTAAAGCTAGAAATATAAGCTCTCTTTAATGTCAACACAGAGGAAGAATCCTGCGTAAATAAATTAGAACAAAGTGCACTTAAGAGCACACGTCCTTTAGATGAGACTAGGTGAGTAGACTAGACACTTAATTTTTAGATGGATAAAGTTAGGTGAAATGAATTCTTTTCCATCCTTCTACCTCAGCTAGATTTCTTGTCTTACAAGAGGCTGAAGACCATTATATATGCAATTTCTGCGAATCCTGTATTACTTTCACTAGTATAGTAGGTAGAAGTGTTGGTTTAGGTATTACAGTCTTTATGGAACTGCTGGAGTAAACCCGGGATTAGGGGTTCAGTGGCTGATGAGGACAATGCGAACAATGTGCTGTTCTTCTGGAGAACTAGAATTTGCACTTCCATGATCATGCTAATCCTGCTAACAACAGCCTCTGAAAGTCTAGCTCAACTAGAGATATTTCACAACTATCTCATAATACATAACTGAGCACATTTTTCTGAGACAGATTGGGCAGCATAAACTCATATGAATTAATGCAAATACTCTTCCTGAAAACAGTGGCAGTAGTGATGTGAACAAATACTTGCTAAAATAAGTCATCTACAATGTGACACATGAAGGTTGCCACCTATCAATCAGAGCTCTTGAAAAAAGGCAAGGTTGAGCATTTAGTCTTCCTTCAGTTTCCATGGTTATTTTAAGGTCTTCAAATGACCACTCTAGAGAAATTAAATTAAACATAGAATTTGCTTTTAAACACAGCAAACACCATGCTTCAGGAAAGAAATGTGCTATCAGTAACTTCAATCAACGTTAATTTTCCTATACCCATGCACACACAATAGGTTTATAAATTATCATATTGACACCTTGCTCCCTGGCATTTAGAATTAATGTTTTATTAGTCATCACTCAAATACAATATATCAGGACTCCCAATGGACCTCTGCTATACTGGAAACAGTAAATATAAAAAATTACTATTGTAAAACTAAGAATGTGATGATGCTGTATCTCAAAATTGGGATATTGAAGTACAAAACTTCATTTCAGTACAGTTTCAGCTAGCCAAAATTAAGGCAAAATTGATGGTTAATCAACCCAGCTTTCAGATGTAGCGATAACATACTGAAATTCCTTACTGTTGTTTCTGTGCATATTCATGAACGCTGCCACCAATATAAGCCTGCCCATCACAATGTACGCAGGAGAATTGATCATATTGCCACCAAAAAACCTGCTTCAGGATAGAAGTGAAAACAGAACTAAAACTGTTCCCCGCAAAAAACCAAAATTTAGTTAGTTGCTTTCATATGTCTGCGGATATTTTCTATGTTTGTTTTCTCCTCTCATTGAGGATGTTATCCTTTATTATTAATTAAATGGAAAATATCCATAGCCAGTGATTGAATTACCCCAAAGTACCTGCTTAAAATGATTGATATTGATCAAACTAAAGGGTAGAAAGAACGGCTAGTCTTCTTAATGTAAGTGATTTGGCTCAAGAAACGTTTTGATCAAATTAAGTGGAGGATCTAATTAACCTGTGATTAAATTAAGTGGAGGGCAAGCTGTATAGGCATAAATCCCATACACATTGAGATGAAACTAATAGTAATGCACATATTTACAGAGGCTGCCAGGAGAAAGCGTGCAATAAATTCAGCAAAGAAAAAAGGTCACAGAAAGAAAGGGAAAATAAAGCATGAAGGGATTAGAATACAGAAAGAAGATAAATACACCCACAGATAATGATTACCATTGGAAGAGCATTAGCCAAGGCTGGGAGATTAAAGACTGTGAATACACTGGAGCATGAAAAAAATTCTTCCAGATTAAATATCTAATGCAATGCAAAGCTCCATGAATTCCAGAAGCTACAAAACAAGCTTTTAGAGAAGGTCAAATTATGTATGTCTGTAGTTTGTACCTCATGGGCAGCACGTGATTAGATTAGCGGTAGGTACAAGTTGTTGCAACGCAGGCAGACAAACCCAATGCCTTTCCCATGCGGTGGATCCTTGCTATTTGAGAATTGGGACTACACTCACTGAAGAGCCATTTGCAACAATTCAAACAGTCAGATACACCTCCTTACATGACCCACTTTCTTATAAGAGACCACTGCCTTATTTCTTTCTCTGAATAGAATCCACACAACCTATTCCCAAAGAAGCCTGCATATTTTCCACCCACTGCCACAATCCTAATCCAGCAAGGCTGGAAGAATAGAAGTAAGGGCTCTTTGTGACTCCACACCACCCAACGTTGGAACAAAATTATTTGTCTCCAAAGCAACTGGTTTCAAAATTAGCATCCCACTCAAAGGAATGAGGAAATTTTAAGCTGGATGCCAAATCAGGCAGAAATCCCAACACCAGTTTATATGTCATTATCTCATAAAGATTTGCTTTTTTCTGAAGTTTTTAAGAAAGAATTGCTGACATTGTGCAGCTCCAAAAAACAAGGTCTATGTTTGTCTTTTGCCCTAATTAGACCATGATAATACATCAATCTTGATCCATGCCAGGTGGCATTTTGAAACCCCACTAGTACCCCCTGTATGCAATATAGGGGCATGTATGCAAACTTTGTTTAAACATTTTTGATACATTTTTCAGATTAAAACAATGGGGAAAAGTAATTGTCTGTAAATTATTCAAGAACAATAAATTACAGATATGGAACTTAATGGTACTATAGAATTCATATACTTCTGCCAGATACTTACAACAGCAAATGATTACTTAAAAGCACCATTCCATAAGGATACTCCATTCTGCCAAGCTACTGGTAGTTTTTTTCAGATAGTACTCTCTACTAATTATCTTACTGTGCTCAGGCAAACATTGCCCAGAATTTGGGGTCTCCCCTGAAGTGCAAGACAATCACTTAGAAGATACAAGCCTCATAGTATTTCAGGGCTCAGTGATTATGCATGAGACACCTATGTGTCTTTCTGAAACCTGCCTGCTCTGAGACCATAGGCAACTATCTTAAGCTCCAATTTTACGTAGCAACTCTACTTCCACATCCATTGGCAATTTCCACAGCCTCAGTTATCTTTTTCAGGAGTTTTGGAAGCTTGCAATAACTACAGCAGACAGTGGACTTAGTAGGTACTCAGCATTTTCAGCTCACAGATTTAAGGCACCTCTGTGAAAGAACTTTAAACAGGGAAGTTCTTTAAAAACTTCTGGCCTTCATCATCTGGGTACACTAAAACAAAAAAAGGCAGCTTTGGCTAAAGAGATCCAAGCTAATGCTAAACTAAAGTGACTTCAGATATCCAAAACAGTGTAGGCTATTGTACTGCCATGCTTTGTCTGGGGTAATTAATGCTTCTGAAAACTGCAGATATAGTTTAGGTAGTTCTACATGGCAATACCCTGTGCATGGTACATGTTTCCTTTGTTTCTTGATTTCCTCATCCATGAAGTCGGTGGTTACTACTCTAATCTTAATTTCTGAGGTGATGTCTTTAGATGAGAACATTTAGTGGAAATCATTTTAATTGTTTAAGCATACTATTTCTTTATGTGATTTGCAGAAAGCTTAATTAAGCTTTCTTCTCTTTTTTTTTTTTAAGTTCTAGTTTGGAGTAAAAGTTCAGAGACATCTTATTTTACACAAAACTTTTGTTTCTCCCCCATTCTGCCTTGTGCCTCTAGGAATACTCAAGTTGTGACCAGAAGCAGAATGGCCACAATACTTCCTGATAACACATGTACTTTAGACATACGCAGAGAGTTATTAAAAAAGAAATCCCTTAGAAAGAAAAAGAAAACCCTTCAGAAGACTGAGCCTTTTCCAGATGCTTTTCAGACCAATTTTGTTGAGCCACATAGATCAGAAAGTTCTGCTGAGCTCTAAACAACTCCATGAACTTGTGTGCTTACACTGTGTCTGATGCTGACTTTGGAAAGCATTCCCAGGTGCTATCACTCTTTTTTCTTCTCCTCCGTCTCCTGTCTGTTAAAACTGAGGTCTAACTATAGTGAACTTATGCACATTAAAATTATGCTTCTCTGAGAGATGATAGAATAGATAATACAGTTGTAAAATTCACAGATGTCAGCAGCTTGGAGGTGGTACAAGTACTCTGGAGTACTTGTAGGGCAGGAGTAGAATTCAGAAGGATTTTGACACATTGGGGAAAGGCTGTGGGATCAACAAGAGGAAATTCAAATCAATATGAGTACAAACACTACACTCAGAAAAGAAAAAGCAAGGCACACATAAAAATATGAACCAACTGGCCAGGCAATAGGAAAGCAGAAAGTTGGAAGGCTTGGGAACACTGTAAAATGTGCATCGATCAGCACTGTGATACAACCTTGTAAATAAGGTACATCCATTTAAAACCAGGGTGTCAGACATATGACCCAGGAAATACACTTTTTTTCCAGCTCCTCTCAATGCTCACTAGGTTCAGCTGAGTTTAGCATATCCAGTCTGGGAAACACAGTTTCCAAACATTAAGCCTAAGAAAGAGCAACAAGAGATTTGAAAAATGTGCCCAGAAAAGTAAAATGATTGGGCTTGTTTTCTTTAAGAAAAGAGAGGGCACAAAGGAATTAATAATGATCTTCCAATAATTAAAAAGTTGTGAAAAAAAGGGTGCACCTGTGTTAGAAGGAGGTCCTCCTTAAGAAGAGGATCTCCATGTTTAATAAAGACTGGAGAGGACATGTCTAGGTTACTGTACAGCCAGGGAAATTTCGACTGGGTATTGAGATATACAGCAGCAACTTCTCTGGGGACACTGAAGAATTTCCTTCATTGGGGGATATTTAAAAATAGCCTGGACAACAATCTACCAAGCAAAGGTAGATTAGACCCTTCCTCACTTTGTGAGGAGGAACACGATGGCCCTTTCTACATGCTGCAAAGGGCGATACCTCCATCAGCTGTGTTGCTTTAAATGACCTAAAAACCTCTTTTATAAAATAGCATTTTTGATACCTCAATACTTGAGACACCCACCTTAAGATACATCCAGGGGTGCAGCTTCTGGTGGGCTGTTACTCAGTACTTTCTGAAAATCAGAAAGTGTTAATAAAGCAGAAAATCCAGCTAGTCCAATCATCACGAAGTCTGAAAACTTGACACATTTTTTAATATTTCAATAATGCATTAATATGGATTTTTGATTGGTTACATTGTGTGCATAGTGATGATTTCTTCTTCAAGCTAGTAGGCAATAATGGTCACAGGCAACTTTTTTTTGTTGTTTTTCAGTCAGAGATTTACTCCTACACAAAATAAACTCTGTTTTGCAATCAATAGCAGCACTGAACAATTGGATTGGAAATCATAGTGCATAATCAACTCCAAGACTCAAACGGCAGAATCCCTATTGTTCTTTCCTGAGCAGACAAATCGAGATCTCTTTTATCTCTTAAGTATCAACAACTGTGCAGTGAATATATTAATTTTCCACTAATAGGCATGGAATTATATATCTGGCTGCTGTCAGCTGTTTTATGTTACTGGAACAATGAATTTGCCTTACACCATGCTGGCAACTCTGCAAAATTATATATTATATCAAGAGCATCCCTTTCCCAACTCAGATGATTGCAATAACTTTGTATCGTAAAACCTTATAAAGCAGTTTAATCTTCTTTTATGCATGAAGTAACTTAATCTTTTTATATAGTACCAGTTCATTTCTGTATGTCTGGTAGTAACAATAGCTTAATACAAGGTGTAATAATATTTTTCACTTCATCTCTTTTGGGTTGCAGAACTTGTTGCAGCATCTTCAGTTCGCTATGACAGTTCTACTGGTTTCTTCTCTATAATCTGTTACACCCCAATCAAAATTGGCAGGTACCCTGCCAACAATCAGGAACATTTGAAGAGTCCCAAAAAGATCTTTGGTTTTCCACTTCATTGCACATAATCATGATTTCTATGATCTTCATGACACTTTACCACATTGCCCTGAAACAAGGAGGAGAACTAGATAATAAACTCAAGGAAATGGCTAAAACTAAACACATTATTTATCTGGGTTGTCATGACAGCCGTAGATTAATGGACAAATGACTTCAGACAATTTCTCTTTTAACTTCTCATTTTTTTGTTCAGACCTTTGTACCGTAACTCCTTGTTCCTCAGAAGGTACCTACTTTTCTGACTAATTTCCAACTAAGGGACATGTAGAAACATTCTTGCAATTGCTTTGAGTTTATTCTCACTGACAAAAGCAAGGTGTTAATAGCTAAACTAGGACAATAAACAGTGCATTGACTTCTTCAGTGCAGAGCAGTCCTTTGAATTTTCCTTATGCATTTATTAACAACTCCTGTGTCTTACGCTATTATCTCTACCTGTGGAGAATAATCAGCCCCTTATCCTGGTACTTAATGTTATATATACTTAACACTGTTAGACTTCAGTGCAAGTGATTTGATGTTTATTCTATAAGCAATTTTAACTTACCTTCCAGGCTCATTTTTTTTCCAAGTATGTATAAACAACTGTGTGTACTAGCAGGATGGCTGTACCTGGGGCATTCTAATTCTGCACATGTAGTACCAGTTTCTTAGGAGGCAGAGGATTTTTTTTGTTTCTTTTTACACGTTTTCAAAGAAGGGGCTAGAAGCATCAAAACAAAGGCAAATTTGGGGGAAGTAATCATTCACTTAAGATGTTCCTAACCTGTAGTTCACTTTGGGAATAGTCTGTAATGTAACACCCACACAGAACACTTAACTTGGGGAAGACAGTGAGGAATCAATACTGAGTTCCAGTCTGTGAATTCTTCTTCCCTCTAGCATCCCTTCCCGATCATATCCCAACCACAAACTGTATCATGGTTTGTGGTGTGGTTGGTTTCCAAACAACATGCTGATATAACTAATTTTTGTTCCTTATCCTGCCACAGAGATTGGGAATGAAACAAAACTTCAACTACAAAAATGATTCCTCTTTTCACTCATCCTGAACATAACTTGACTTCCTGTCCTTAGATGTAAGCAAGTTTAATATTCTTCCTGTATTAATTCATAAAGAACTTCAGCACATTTCTGTTTTAAATTGAAAGTGATGGTCTTAAGCTTGAGGTATCTCCTGGACTACCACCTTCTGCTGCTGCCCTCAAGAATGTTGATCTCTCCCTGCATATCTGACCTTGCACTATTTTGGACAGAATATTTCTGGCCAAAGAAGCCCTGCATTTCCTCTCTCCTTATCAGAAACCTCTTGCTTGCTCACTGGATGTCTGGGCACAGGGAAGATCACTGGAGAACCACTCTTCTCAGACCCACTTCCAGGGTCCTAGATCCTTCTGCCAGGCAGA
Organism: Fulmarus glacialis; assembly: GCF_000690835.1. Classification (NCBI taxonomy): domain Eukaryota; kingdom Metazoa; phylum Chordata; class Aves; order Procellariiformes; family Procellariidae; genus Fulmarus; species Fulmarus glacialis. The sequence continues at coordinate 20,048 of NW_009195839.1, read as the reverse complement.
AGGAGCAGATGCATGGAAAAAACCTATAGTTAAGGCAGACGTCCGGTGTGTCTGGAGTTTTTATTGCCTGCCTTTCACACACTTCCACCAAACACAAGGAAGTAATGATTCTCCTCTTTTTTGAATTGTCAGATGTGGGTAGATTTTGATAAGAACAACATCCAAGTTTCAAGATAATACTCTGACACTAAGTGGAGATGTTGTTCAGCTTCTCAAATGATTGCAAGACTGTTTCCCATCACCCCATAATAGAATAATACATTTTCTTTACAATTCACATTCTAAAACCAAACAAGGCTCATTTTCATGTATTGAACCTTCCCCTCATTCCTTTTTTAATTTTTTAAATTTTTTTAGGATTTCTAAAAAATTTGGTGGAAGAAAAAGCCAGGAAAATTCCAGGCCTACTAGTAAAATCTTGGCAAAACTGTGAACAATGGATAAAGGGATTCCAGAAAAAAAATCCTTACTGCAAGTTCCACAAAAAATATGTACATATGCTTTGACATCTAGATACAACTTTTGTTCGAAGAAATTCTGTTAAATGAATTGTGTGATTGAAAGACCTAAGAAGTAATTGCTGTCTTAATAACTTTTACTAAGAAGCAGTAATCCACTTGATATCAGCAACTGCAATCAAACCATTCCAGTACAAATTGGTATACTTGATACTATAATATTTTACTAAAAAGTCCTTCTGTCCCTACTGTTTCTGTTCCTGGGCTATATATTCCTTTGGTTTCTGAGGTGGACGTCAATAGAAATTGCACACGAAGAACTAGAACAGCATACTGGCCTCTAAGGAGTCTGGATGCCTCAGGCAACCTGGAAATCATCCATCCTTCCTTGTTGTCAGTCTCTCACACAGCAAAGATACTAAACGTTACACAGCTTTCAATATGCTGATTCACACAAATCTCTAAAGAATATGGATATAATTGGCAATTGCCTAAGAAAACAAAGGAAACAAAAATATACCCAAACTCATAAAAAATCATGACAGAAAACCTCAAATATTTGTTTTATTTTCTAAACCTGTGCCTCAAGCAGAATTGTGTCAGATGCCAAGCAGTATGGCAGAAAGACCACAAATTCTCTGTTTTAAGATCAAGTTTCATAAAAAGATTGCCTTTCGCTTGCATCTCAATGAAGGACAAGGTGGACCTACAAGCAATGAGAGGTCTCTTTCTCATTATTACATCTTTTATGATGTAACCTCCTGCGACCTGATTCAGCAAGCTGAACACTTCACTTAATGCCTATTTACTTGGCAAAGTTCCGTACAGAAATACCTAAGCTGGTATTTGGAGGAGTTGGCTTGTATACTAGAAGCTATGTTGAACAGAATGAGCACACTGGGTCATATCAAAGGCTCATTTAGGCCACTAGTCTCTTTCCAGTGGTGGCCAGCAGCATAAGCCCAGTAAACAGCACGGGTACATAACAATGTTCGCTCCAGAACAGACTCTCACCTATCAGCGATCTGGGGGTCAGGACTTTCAAGCCACTGTGGCATCTTTGCCTTCCACAGTCCTCTGTAGTCTTTCCTCCCAGGAGTTTGTGCAGCTGTTTTGCAAGTTAGCATAAAGCAGAGAGTGCAGGGATATTGTGATGGGCAGAGCACTGCACTAATTATCATTCCTTCATGTAAATGTAAGTAAATTATCCTATAAGCACATGCATACAGAGACCTAACGTAGGAGGTAGATGGATATGAAATTCCTATGCACTCAAATGGCTGTTAGCATACCCAGTCTTCTGAAAGGAAATGTTTATATATATCATTATGAAAGACAAAGCAAAAGGACAAGGAGGGCAAGGAACTCTGGTCTGCAAGAGGAAGGCACGTTCAGATCTTAAAAGGTAGGTTTATCTGTTTTGTTCGTAGAGTCATGACTACGGTCGCAAACACGCTTCACCATTTCCACATTCCAAAGCTGAAGTATAGCAACATCAAATTAGAGCCAAAGAAATTAAAAATGGTTCATTTAAACATAATTATATCATTAAATGTAATTTTTGTAATACACAAAAAATTAATATCATAGAAACTTATTGAAAGAATTTCTGTGAACCTCATCAAGAAAGTTAATAATTTAGACACCGTATGAAGTACAAGAAAAATCCCTGTAATACATTTGTCTGTATAAAGCAGCAGTTTTCAAGGTTATTCCTTTCATATGTCTTAATAGAGGTGAATGCTGCTAACTGGAAAACTAAATGTACTTTGAGATTTACTATTTCAGTAATTGCATTTCAGGTGCTAATTAAAAACAAAGCCAAGAAGAATATTTCAGAAGGGGATAAAAAAAGTTACTTTTTCTGAATACACATGTACACATGATATACAGGACACATACAACACCACTATCTAGAGCTTCCCTGTCCAGTATCTAGCAGATGTACATGCAGCCCTCCCTCAAGGGAGCTATTTTTGAACAGAAATGCTGGCATTCCCCTGTCTGGGGACAGGGCACCTGTCAATTCACTATGTAGTGCAATATTCTGGACTGGGCAAAGCAGCAATGAAGAGGCAGAAAAGCTAAAGGGGATTCTTGATTTTGACTCTTGCAAAGTACACCAAAGTTAAAATGCAAAGATTGCTACTTGTAATCTTTAGAAGGGGGTTTGGAAGCCAGTTCTAGAAGTGTGAAAAACTTCCAGATTTGTGCAGAGAGACTAGAAAGAGCAGGAGACAGAATGAAGGCACTCACAAAAAGAGAAGGTGGAAAGTCTGGGTACCAGGGAAAAAAAAAAAGAGGAAACTCAAGGGAAAAGGTCATAAGACACTTCTGTAATTCTATAGTAAGCTTAAATTGCATTCTCTAGACAGGTGTGATTCATGCAGATTATTAATCTCTGAGTGGAGGGAGAAGAACTAGTGTAGTGGCTTGGATAAGTTTCCTCGGTTAGTAAGCAGTGGTATCCATTTACCACCATGATGTATTTTGAAAGTGTACCTGAGACTCCTATTTTCTGCCAAAGGGAGTTTAGTGTTGTTTCAAATGTTCACCGAGAAGACGAGAAAAAAGATATAAGGGTATGGGGATTCCAGAATCATATTAATGTAGAATCTTATTTAGAGGAACATTTTAATTTAAGACTCTTTCACAATCATTTCTTACATTGTGGCAACAAACTGTATACCTTTTCATCTCCTTTCCCTTTTCTTTCCTTGTTGCTGGCTGTAATCACCTCCAGGACAAATAGAGTTATTATAGCAGACTTTTCATTCTTACTGGTATTATGTTTATATTTTAAAGAAATGGTTTTAAACTAGAAGTAGTAACAGATGAAAGAGAAAAGTTGAATACAGGGAGAAAATAGCCAGGTGGCAGAAAACAAGAAAGCCAAATGGGAGGGTAAAGATTACCTTATTTGTATGAAAGGTATTATGGATTATTTCTCATTCCTTCTTAGCCACAGATTCAAAAAATTAATGATTTTAATTTTCTTTTCTCTGCTTAGACTTTTAGTGCCTATATAAGCATAGGGAATATTGCAAATCTAACTGGGATATCTTGCTTTTTTAAAAAAAAAAAAAACCAAACCGCCACCCTTTTTTCATTATCCCAATGGAAAAATAATCTATTATGCATTTCCTGTATCCTGTCTATGAGAGACTAGTTCTGAAACAAGATGTACAATTGCCTTTGGTTGAAATACCAGCAAAAACAAGAATGTAAAGGTACAAAATATCAAGGCCAAGAACATACTTCATATACAAAAACGGTGCAGCAGAAGATGTTGCTGGAAATCCTCATTCTAATTTCCCTTGATCTTTGCCACTTTTTAAAAACACATACTAAATTCTCTTCCAGTTTTACACCTGTGTAGTCACTCTGAGGGCAATAAGGCCAGCCAGGCAGAGGGATATTATCTAACATACAACTGAAGACAATAGCACTCTTCATGTAAGTGCGGTTGGATCAGAGCTCAGTTGCATGTGATGGTACAGCAAATGTAAGGGAGCTTTTTCATACCAGTTTACTACATCGACTGAGGAGTGTGATTGTTGCCTTGTATTGGTTATGTTGCTGGGGCAAATCAGTCATGAAATGTAACCTACTTAAAAGAAATAATCATTCAAATGGAACTCTTTGTTGTAATTACAAACTCACCTGTCAGTTATTTACACCTGAAACTGAAGAAAAAAGAACACAAAGAGAGAGGGTCCATTTACCAAAAGAAAGGGCACACAATATGGAACAAAAGTGAAGTTCAACTTGGTGTTTCCTTTGTACAGGAGGAAACTTAAGCTAAAATACCTAGGTATTTATTGCAAAAGACATCATTAACAGAAAGTAGAAGTTGCCTAGCGCTGCTTATCCCATTCTGGCTCAACTTAGACCTCTTAAATAGAGAATTAAAATAAAGCTTTCCATATCACAACGTTATACTGGTATTTTCACATTGTGGTGTTCAGGGCGTGAATTCCTTCCTTGCTGGCAAGAATACTCTTTGACTTTTCTTAGAATCATAGTTTTAATATTCAAGACTATCAAAAATGTCTTTTGAAACGCAAGTTTTTATACAAGCAGCAAAGATGCCTTAGTCTCACAGAGGTCATTAACGTGTGTTAAGAGACGTTGCAAATTCCCTGTGGACCACGACACTTCTGACTTAACAGCAATATGTATTGGCCAATGTATTCTGTCGTCTGCTATTTATTTCTTTAGAAAAAAAAATTGCTAGGTAGAAATATCTGATCTGTTGGGAATGATCCCCTGCTTTCTGGATTCAAAGTTTTTTGGTTGGGGTTTTACTTTTTTCTTTTACATAATGGCAGCAACATCTACAGTTAGTTCTCTCATACATGAAAAGACATTGTAATTAAAAGTGTGTCCTAATGAAGAGATGGAATAAGTTTATTTTTCTCACTTTAGCAGCCAATCCATACTTGGGCCGTACATTTTCCTCACAGAAGTATTTTCAACTGCAGGAACTATAATAACAGGGATTTTTTTGTCAAGAATCAGTCCCAGTCTCTCGTGATATTCCTAGTTTTTGAAAATTGAGGGATTTTCAGAAGGATGTTTCTTTACAGAATCTGTCTGAAACATGAAAACAATCTCTCTCTCCCCATCTCAAAGTCTTACCTCAACAGTATTTTAAGACTCATTCTTTTTCAGTTGTTTACTATGAGGGAAACAGGTAGAGAAGACATTGTCTGAAAATGGCATCTTGTGGCACTTTGCAGGAGATGGCAGGTACATGTCAGGAAGCTGATATTCAGCCCAGTGGAAACCAGCCCTTGGCAGGGATGTTCTGTACTTTCATGTCAGCTACAGCACAGTGACACAGGATTTGCCACACTAGATCAAGCCACTGGCCTGTCAAGCCCCAGCCTCTGGCAGCAGCCAGCACCTGGTGCGTCAGGGTGGAGGTATGCAACACAAATACGCAGGAGCATGGGATGGTCTGTGGAGTCATCACCCGACTGTCGTCCCCTCCACCACTGCTTCCTCCTTGGCTTTTCAAAGAATTCACTAAATGCCACTGCTGCATTTGCAGTGTGGTTTCTCTGAAGCTTTCTTCTGGGGTTTTGCTCTGTTAAACATTAGGGATTGGTCCATAATGCTCTCTCAGGAGCAAATGGGCTTTTCAAAAAAACCTATTTTCTTGAGGACCAGGGCAGTTTGAACTACCAGCCTTTCTGCTGGGGTCATTAGCAAAAGGAATGTCAGGGTTGTTTTATGATGTCAGCTCATTCACAATGTGATGATAATATATTTAAAGAGAAACATGAGAACAATCCAGAGAAAAAAATAGAGCCATGATCCTGCCAAGATGCAGGTGTTTGAATTCTGTCATATTGGCAAGAGTGCTGGAAGTGGGGAAAAACATTGAAAACTAAGGATGCAGCAATAACCTGACTGAAAGAACTTTTTTAGAGCCAAGGCATTTCGTAACCTATGTCACATTTTTGTACACAATCACCGCTGTCAGTTTGTTTGCCCAGGATTTTTGTGGATTCACGATTAAAGCCCACTCATTATTACAGCTGTCCCACAACTCAGTCTGAATAAAAAGGTGCTGTGAAGTAATATGAGCGAGGCATCATGGTTTTTGCACTGTAAAACACCTGTTTTAGACTAAAGAAGGGATGAACAGTAAGCTTCAATGAAATACAGCAATTTCTTTCCCCCTCTGGCTGCTCACACTACACAGCATGATGACAGAGGAAATGACATCTGAGTCACTAAAACAACATTATTGGAATTGACAGAAACTGAGACGGTCATATTTAACTCCAAAAGATGTAGTCTAGGTGTATCTGGCTGGGCTGGAGTTGACGAATTTAGGTTCCTGCAGGCCAGCATCTGCTTACATTCTAATTTAAATTCCAGTGAGGGTATTGATTCTGTTTGTATAAGAATTCAGATGAAATTGGGTGGTCTTTACAAAGTAAATTTTTACCTGAACCATGCTATAAGTGACTGCCCGTTCCACAAATAATTTTGTATGCAGTCGCTTATAGAATATGGCTATGCCCATTACAGATATTGCTGGCTCTCTGGAAATTAAATGTTCTACAGTACTAACTCAAGAGATTTATAACTCATGACAATTTTATGGCCCACCTTAAATAGTTGCCCTCTGTAAAAAAAGCATCCTGTACTTAGAACAGCATGAATGGTATGAGCTTCTTCGCAGAGGTTTTACAGAGCATGTGCCTCAGTGCTTAGCACTAGATATCAGCTGACAATTCACTCTGAGACAAATTTCAGAGCCCCCAGGGAGAGAAAAAAAAAATTACAACCTTGCAATAACCTGTGCAAATAGCCTTCTTCTGTCCCACTGTATAACGGCAGATCAACAGTGCAGTTCCAAACAACACAGAAAAAGTCATCTTTGCATGTTTCTCTACAATTTTTCCTTTCGTTGGGAACGTGAAAGTCCTTTAAAAATTAAACAACTGAGTAAGCTACTAACACGTGATACTTTAAACAGGTAAAAGTGATTGAGACAACGTAAAAACTGTGTAGAGCTGCAGTTCTTTCCTCAAACACTGATTATTTTAACGCTTGCTTTTAAATGTATTTTTTCTATGGTATAATGCTGATGGAAGCCTACACATAGTCACTGTTCTTGGGGAGAATATTACGGCGGAAGGCTCTATAACGAGGGGAGGAAAGAGGAATGTACCTATTCACACCCTCCCATTTTTGAGCAGGGAAGTTTTGTGTCTATGCACTTGATTTGCATTTCAGAAAATCATTCTCCCAGGAACTGATGTTTGTACTAGCACTCTCATGGCACTTATAGACACCCAGGGAGCATATAATAAAACTAAGGAGCAGGGAACTCTGTCTGAACAAAGGTGATTATGAGGAACTAGATTCTGCAGTATTTTTCCTATTTGACCACAAAAACCACAGAAAATTGAGATGAAAAACAAGGCCAGCAGCAAAGGTTGGAGAGGTTAGGGAAAAACAATAGAAGTTTTAAGCTGAATGAATATACTGGAATTTACAGAGGATCCATTTCAGGCTTTTTTTAGTAGTAAATAACTTTATAGAAGTACGTACAAACTATGTACAAACCCATTATCAAAGAAACAGCTTTATTAAGTGGCTCATTCACACATCTTTGAAAGTCTATTTCAAAGTGCAACCTGGCATGATGCATATTGCCAGACAGGCAGATCCACAACCCACTCACATCCAGGTGTAGCGGTCCAAGACAAAACCTGTAACCCTTAACCAAGGTTGGAATTAAACTCTAGGTAAAAGAAAGTAGAAAGGTGACAGAAGACAAACTCAGTAGCAGAGAGTAGGTTTGCAGGTGTTCCTATGGCTCCATTTCCCTATGGATGCTGACTATTTGCAGAGCACAAAGGTTATAATGAAGCAAAGCAATTGCAGTGAATTATTGTGAAGCAAACCAATTACATTAACTGGAGAGAGGACTTGGCACCAAGCTCATATCCAGCTGAGCTGGAAAACAGCCACAGAATGGTATAGTAACTTAACTTTGACTTTGCCCTCTCTGAGTAGAAATGCCGTAATATGTGTTATTATCCATTGATATTAATGAGTTTGGGAATATTTGAAAACTGTGTATTGTACATAAACAACATACTTTTAACCTGGAATGTACAATGCTTATGGTATCCACTGTAAACCAGTTCTTGATGAGACATCTGGTGACAATGGTGAAGAGAAGGGTTTTACAGAAGCCCTTTTTTTTTAACTTCTCATCAGGTAAAACTCAGTGAATACCTCAAAGTTTTTATTACACTCTTTATGGACTTGTTAGGATGTATAGAGGGCATCCTGAGGGCAAGACTGCTGACATCTCTTCCATCTCTACAGGCGGTATAAGCTGTCCCTGGGAGCAAACAGCAGAATTTAAAATCAAAGATAGTAAAGAAGGCCAATGAAAAATGTTGATGCATAGAAAGGTTTGGGGTTTTTTGTTTGCTTCTTTGCTTTTTAATTACTCAATATTACCTATGTTTTGCTCTTGATCACTTGAACTTCCCAGCCTTTTAAAAAAGTCAGTGAGCTGCAAGTGTCAGACCAGACATGGCAACTTCTTTGCACTTCAGCTATTTCCCACAGGCAATGCCCTTCTAGCAACACAGCATTTTTACTGAAATACTGTCACATGCCACAGGAACCACACAGGTGTCTCAAAACTGGCAGGTTTCTAGGAAGCCGTGTCTTTAACTTAATGAATTAAATGACATGGAGTCTTAAGCACAACTTAAGCTTTTCTGGGACTCTAGAACCCATAGGACTGGAGACGTTTCCCCTCCACAGAAAAATTCTGACATAACCCACATCCCCCTTAGCACTCCAATGACAGAGAAAACCAGGCCAGTAGAAGCACTGAGCACGGCCAGGTCCTGCAGTGGTCAATAGAAACATTAGAGTATGTTAGCTGCTGGAGCATTATTGTTTGGTTGGCTGAGAAGTGGCATCATATTTTGAAAGAGCTTTCTTTCAGTTGTCAGGTCAATTGTGTCAGCTTTAGAAAGGATCACTTAGAAATACATATATCTCCAAATCAAATAATTTGTAATTGTCTTCAGAACTTAAAAAAAAAAAAGGAAAATTTTCCATTCAACTTTCCAGAATTCTTCAGAAGACACAAAATGATTACCAGTCTGACTCCTCCTTGAAAATTAAGGACTTTAGGGATCCCAAGTACAGATACCTTTGAAAGCCTTTGTTTGATGTCCCTTTTCTTTTCTGAAAAGTTCCCTAGGGGCTTTCCAAGCACCTTCTAAAGGTAAATCAGTTTTGCAATGCAAGACAAATGAGCTGGTTTTGCTAATACACAACTGGATTGGCGCATGCCCTTACGCACACCATGCTCACAGGTGATCAGGCAGATGTAAAGTTCTCACCTCCCTTGTAGGAAGGCTGCACTGACTCTCCCTGAGGTTTGGCAGGTGGCATGGAGGCAGTCCTGCCAAAACTGCTGTTCTCACAAATATGCAAGCAGGCACAGACACCTGGGGAATGACCAGAGACATGGTTTCATTTGTGTCTGCGTAAGAACTGATGAAAGCAAACCCACATCTGCTTTTCAAGCAGCCCAATCACAGGTGCCTCCTTACTTGGGGGAGATTATGTTATAGTTTAATCTTTATTCCGGGGAGTACCTTAGGGGCATAGCTCTGCCAGTAGACAACTGCAGGAAACTGACAAAGTCAGCAAATTACGTGCCATGGTTTAGGGTTTAACAGGTGTTTGTTTCTCATTCCTAATCACTTTCCTGTGGTTTCATGAAGAAAAACCATAATGAAACTTGCAAATGAGTGGCTTGTTTTTCTACACACATTTAAAAAATGCAGTAGATGGGTTATTATTAGCCATGTAGCATTCACCAAAATCATACAGAGGTAGAAATGCACAGCAAACCGTATGTCATGGTTTAACCCCAGCCGGCAACTACACACCACATGGCCGCTCGCTCACTGCCTCCCTAGCAGGATGCGGGAGAGAA
>NW_009195839.1:0-9976 GCF_000690835.1 Fulmarus glacialis | reverse complement strand
GTTCAGCCATCTCCAGGAAAGCAGGGCTCCATCACACGTAACGGTTACTTGGGAAGGCAAAACGCCATAACTCTGAATGTCCCCCCCTTCTTTCTTCTTCCCCCAGCTTTATATGCTGAGCATGACGTCATATGGTGTGGAATACCCCATTGGCCAGTTGGGGTCAGCTGTCCCGGCTGTGTCCCCTCCCAACTTCTTGTGCACCCCCAGCCTACTCGCTGGTGGGGTGGGGTGAGAAGCACAAAAAGGCCTTGACTCTGTGTAAGCACTGCTCAGCAGTAAGTGAAACATCCCTGTATTATCAACACTGTTTCCAGCACAAATCCAAAACACAGCCCCATACTAGCTACTGTGAAGAAAACTAACTCTATCCCAGCCACAACCAGCGCGCTTAGGAACCAGAAGTGGTTTACCCTCAGTAGCGCACTAACTATTTCTCCTGATGCACCTAATGAGGTAATGAGATCGACAAGATTCAGTCCTTGTAATCTGCAACAAAACCAAAGTGGTTGAAAAAACAGTTAGACCAAAAAAAAAATCACCACGCTACCTAACATTTGAATTTATCTAATCATTTCAGCTGTCTCTGGAAGGAGGTGATATATCTTTGGCCCAGGCAGCAAAAGAAAGTGTAATGACTAATATTCAATAGATGGGTTGGATAATATACTCTTTGTAAGTCTTTGCCTACCGAAATCCTAGGTCAACATCCTTGAACATAGATGGCCAAATAGGACACATATCTAACTTATGACCTGCTGAAATTTTCAGCCTTTTGAATTAATATGAACCGTCACCAATCACAACCTGTGCTAATGTGCTGAGCTGAGAAATGGAGTGGCACTTGAGCTAACACTCCCGCTCTTTAGCCTTTCCTGCACCTCGTAGCTTCTTGAAGACACGCTGTAGGGAGCACACTGTGAGTTATGGTTAAATCTACCACCAAACATGAACCAGGACCCTAATTTGGGTGATCAAATTAAACACAGTTGTGTGAATCTTGAAACTGTGCTCAGTTTTAAGCAGGGAGACAGGGAATAGATCTCCTTGGGGAGATGGGGTAGATCAGGTATCTTTTTCTTCAGCTATTCAATTCATTTTTCCACAGTGCAATCCAAAAAAGGTATACAGCTTCATGGGTTCAGCTAGCTGACTGACAGGTTTTTGGAGGACGCTCCATTGTGCAAGGCAGACATGTCCTTAATCACAATAAAGACAGTAAGCAAGGAAGAATACCTGGTTACACTTGACATCCTCACAGTGTTTTGGATTTTTTTACTAGATCTGAGAAACAGAAAATGCCAGAATCCCTGCAAAGTAAAGTTTCAGAAAAAGCATACACAGAACATGCAAACAAACAAACAAAATCCACTTATTGAAAAGACACCAGGCTAAGATGTTCGATGCAATATTACAGGTGATCAAAACCCAGAGTTACTGTCCCCAAGCACTTTCCTGTATTTCCCCTTTTTTTTCATCCAGGGTCACAATGTTTCATTTTCAACCCTGCACTATGTATGCTTAAACTACCTCTGTGGAATAATATATGTACTCTACTTCCTATACTTACACTGTCTTTCCAACTGGATTGCTTTTCCCACAAGGTGCTGGCTATGGGGCTCCTATGATATATTTCAGTGGAAGGAGCTTCAGAACAGATGCAGTCTTGTTGAATGAGGAAAAAAGAAGTATGAGAAAAGAGTATGTTATGATGGCTGAGCCACCAAGATCTCTTTTAAGCACCTTAACAAAAAGATGATAATCACTTGCAGTCATCTCTGACTTCAAAGGACTGTATGATGATTACCCCTGGAAGAAAAATTAACCTGCTAACTTAGGCACTTTGCATATACTGGCAAATATCACCAGATACCCTGAAATAGGGTGATAATTAACCAGTGAGATGACTGCTGCAAGCATTTCTAAAGAGTTTGGGAATTATGGCTTAACATAAAAGCCGGCAATCGAACCAAAATACCAGCTCTGACAATGTACCAGCTACCCACACAGATGATTCGGTCAACACAGGAGGACTATGGCTCCAGTGTGCCTCTGGCCACCTTCAAGTCAAAGCCAAAATCTCCTTCAGCAAGGAAAACCAGAGTGGGGCAGACTAACCTCCTACAAGTAGAGCGAAGCCCACGGAATTTGGATAGTACAGAGCAGATCCCCAAATTAACAGAAATCCCCATGATTGACAGTTATTGGGAAGAAGTGGTTGATTAATTCATCAGACAAAAAAAGAAGTGAAATGAACTAAAACGCTTTGCTGAATGTCTACCTACAACATTTACTCTGCTTACTACGCCCATTTATTTAGAAACCAGTCCAAAAATATATAGCTAAGGACCAAAATGCAGCTACATCCTATTTTGCCAATGTTTTCACCAATACATTCTAATCCATTGCTTAGTTTAAATTTCCTAAAATTTAAAAAAATCCAGTGACACTTGTGGTATGGAAATCATGATGGGATGCTCTCAGGCAAAAGGGGATTAATTGTAATTGTCAACTTTTCTGAGCACACTTAACGAAGTAGCAACCACATGCTGCCTTATTCCATGAATCCAGGAGATTGTTTGAGCAGGCAGTGTTATATTACTCCAGGGTGGGAATGAAATCATGTGGGAGCAGCAAGCACAGCTCATGGAGAAAAATTACCATTTTATATTTATTACTTTGGCTGGTTTAACTGCCACAGGAATAGACTCTCTAATGCATTTGAGTGCAATTCCCCAACAATTTGACTCTGTTGCTTTGTAAACTATTTTTAGGGAAAGTCTCAGAAGGCTGTTAAAGGCACAAGCCATCTGATTTTCAAAGGTTATTTTGGTGGTTTATCAAAAGGATATAAATAACATGATACATCTCTCCAGATTAGATTGATACTTTTAATTCAGCTGGGAGATCAGAACTTTAGGAGAAAAATGCCCATTTTTAACTGGCACATCATTTTTGTTCCATAAGCTTGAGTACACTTCTTCAGCAGGCTTAACGACATTTTGGCTTTCCATTGATAAATGTACAGTGTGGATTTCTTCATGGTTTTAAAACAAGATATTATTGTAATGAAGCTACAGGCTTGAACATACATAACTGCATAATTATACTGTTCACAGGTTAATGGCAAAAGAGCATAAAGAAATTCTATTTTAGAGGAGATGCATGTTAAGGAAAAAGTAGACAGGCATAAGTTCATGTCTCTAAAAGGATATCTAATCAAAACTACATTCTTTTCATGGAACAGCAAGCTAATTTCAGGTTCACTTCCCTACCTTACACCTTCATGCAGCCATGTAATATATCCACTTGTCAACATCCAGTTCTCCTTCATCTTCCACACTGGAAATCTGGTTTTCCAGCATAAATATGTATCTTTCAGCTGCTAGGACCATACTACCGATTAATTTTTGGGTTGGCCTTCCAACACAGAACAATTAGTACCTTGAGGAAGTATGTGCATTCTTCCTGTGTGTGCAGTAATAAACATATACTGAACGAACTAGATGCTAAGACTGAAAACTCAGCCTGTTTACTGATTTATGACATTATAGTAATAGCTCAAAGGTGCTTCCTGTTTATTTTAATAGTCTTTTCTATCTTAGTCGCTGAGTCTTGGGCTGGATACATTCCAAGGCAGAGTCAGAGGATGCCCCAAGTCTGAAACTTCTGAACAAAGTCTCTTTTCCTAGCTGTTATTTCAGTGAATACTAGCAAGCATCTTCCAATCCACCCAGCTGGCTGCCAAAACAACTGCTACGCTATACTTTATAAAATATTTATAGTGCTTCTTAAAGGACACAACAGGCACTTATAACAACTCAAAATCATTCCTGTGAGGAGCTAGCTCACTCTCCACTGGAACTGCCCAGGGCATCCGCTGTCTGCCCTGTAATGCTGCAGGGAGCATAGGTGTGGGAGGAGCCAGTACTTTTTTTTGTCATTGTACGATTTACACTAGCGTCAGGAGAGAAAGTGAGAAAAGCATCGACATCTAGCTATCGTCATCCCAGGAAATTCTAACCCACAACAGTGACTGTAATCCAGAGTGCAACATTAGTCCATGCTAATTCATCACAAACCAGCAGTTTCAAGCTCTGTTTTCTTTCTGAAAGCTGGATGCAATGAGCAGCCAGCCCACCAGGTTCACAGATGAGGACAGCCACGCCGAAATGGCAAGGTCATTGAGCCTTGCAGCATCTGATGGAAACCGCATGATCACTGCTGGACTGCAGAGGCCTTAGGACTGCAGCTGTCTTCCCTAGAATAAGACTTTAAGACGGCTGTTCCCCCTCCTACCTCTTAGATAAATCTGTGAATTGATACAGGCATTAGAAAAAGGTAAGCAATTTCTCCTCCAGTTGCACACAGCACCGTCTGTGCTTGAATAATGGTGCTGGAGCTGTTGCGTGGCAGTCAGTTGGCAGTGAATCACACCAAGCAAATCAGTGTAGACCTAATGACTTCAGTGAGTTACATTGGTTTAAGTTAACTGTAGCTGTAATACACCAAATTACACAACAAAATCAGAAAACACATTATTCTAATATTTTTGTTATTGCAGTCAAATGTCCCCCTGTTTTGTGAGATCTACTAACCTTTTTTTTCAATTTTTACACATAGAGATACATGTAAACTATCCTATAACAAGATTAAACTATGTGTTAAATGCTCTCCAAGGAACACTGCACAGATCACTTGACAATCTGCCTCAGTGCTTTATAGCAGGCCAAATCCTTCTCCCACTGCTTTTATTCATTGTCCCATTTTCTGTAATTGGATTACACCTTAAGGAATGGAGAGGAGATCTTTGCTCCAGCTCTCAAATCTAAAAAGTACAGTGTCTTCACCACTAGTGTCTTCAAAGCTGCATGGATTTAGCAACAGTAGGAAAGAAAAGGATCTTCCAGATCTTGTTCTTCATTCCAGTGAGAGTTACCGTTATATGGCAACAATTTCAACACTTGCAATATCATTGACTTTTTTTTTTTTTAAAGTGATATGATATATAGTTGACCATAAGGGAGAGGCATAATAAATAATTGAAAAGAAATTCAAGAAAATACAACTGTTTCTCACAGATAAAAAAAAAGCCAAGCAGTACATATCAAAGCAGTAATGTCACCCCGCTCTGAAAATCAGCTCCAGAAAGTTGTTAAAAACAGAAGTCAGAAATAGATCAGATGAGTCAGAAAAGTATTTTCTTTCTTTCTTTCTCCCCCAGCCCCAGCCATATTCAGGTAAACATGAAGCCACATCACGGAAACAACAACTTGTAAATGAGAGAAACAAAGGACAATGCAGAGACCGATGCAAAGAATAACAGGTGACCTTGCCTCTAGAAAACCTCTACTTCCAAACTCCAGAAACTGCATGCAATGAACTACAGCCACTTGCCATTTAGGGATGAAAAAATAAGTTGAAAGAAAAATGGCAGCAATGACAGTACATGAAGATAAATAATGAGTCCCACCACAGCACTGCCTGGGCTAGTTAGATGGAAAGGACAGTCACATCAGATACCTACACTGCATTGGAAAAAGACACTTCAGACACATTTTTACAGCTGCTTTCTTCTCATCGTTTCTCACTTAATATCTGTAACTGTGGGAACATAGAAGAAAACTCAAAGATTTAGGTAAGTAGGATTGAGAAGCAAGACATCAATAGTTTCTTACAGAGATGAAAAAAAGGGCAGAACAGCAAGATCAAATCTAACCAAGAAAGAAATCACATATGGCAGCTCAGTAATGGTCAAATACACATCTCTGGTACAGTGTTTAACCCATACAACACAGAGCCCTAGGTTTAAACTAAGGTAGAAACATTGCCACGTTTGCTTCATCTGCAAGTAAGAGTGAAGAATTAATTTTAAATAGCCAGCCCATAGACTTTTTTCCTAGCCACAGAAATGCACAATCTCCACTCAGTGACACCGGCTTTTATCTCTCATTTTCTGCTGGTTACCTCATTAAGCACTGGCTTCTGAAACATCTCACATCCACTGTGTTCTGTAGCAGAGCAGTTATTACATTTGTCAAACTTGTGAGAGATCTTTGAAAGTATTAACTTTGCTATTTGGCCAGGATTTTTTTTTAAACTCTCTTCTTCATGCAGAATGAAAGAAGACAAGTGAGATAGATAAACTCAACAATTCAGAATCCCTTTCTAAACTGATAAGGAGAAAGAGTTTTTGCTATCAGATAATACAGAAAAAAGTCTGAGACACACATTTAATTTATATATTTAGTTTCATCCAGGAAATATTTTTTGCTAGTTGATATTATATGACAAAATTTCAAGAAGTGGCTTTTCCCCTCAACTTCAAGGAAAGAGAAAAATAGAAGAATGAACTTTTCTTTTACTTTAAATCCACACCTACTTCAAACACAGCTTTCTGTAAGAAAGGCTGAGCTTACTTTTAGATTATAAAATTAAGCACTTAATACTTTTTCCCCAAAAAATATGTAATTCTGAACACTTTTCTTTGGTGAAGCACATACATTTTTAAAAATTAAGAGACTTCTGTGGGTTTAAGCAGAGAGACTGAGAAACTTCACACTTAAAAGAATGTTTCCTGAGAAAGGAAAGAAAGCTGGAAATAAAGCTCAACTTTATCTTTCAGCCTTAAATTATGGTGGTCTTCTGTGACTCTGCAGGAAGTCCATAGTCCGATGGGTAACATGCTTAACTAGGGATCAGTCGATTGCAGGGTTTATTATCCCTGTCTTGTGAACATTTGTAGCTTCCCTTTAGAATTTATTTATGCAGAGCAAAACTTTACAAGCAAAATCAAAAGAACGGGGTTTATATTGCCGCAAGCTGGTTATGTATTTAGCATATATGGCTATAATTTATCACTGGTTTTATGTACCCCTCCAACAACCTATGACTCTTTTCTGAGGTCAGAAGGTTATAGAAAAACACAGTAGAAACACTTTGCTTTGAGTCATTAAAAAAAAAAAAAATCACATCAATTCTCTACATTTTTGATCATTACAGGTCTCCATTCTGGTCTGAAGTTACTAAATGGTTTGGCTTGTCTGTTGGAGACATAAATTTAGGCCTGTAATGAAAGTGTTAACCAAATGGATAACAGACTGGCAATGAGAGGATGACGGGTCTGTTCTCCTGAGTCTACAACACTATGTTGCCAGTGACCATTTTTATTTCTGCAACAGCAAGTAGTTCCAAAGCTCTGCTTGACTGCTTTATTTTCAGTCTAGTCCACCCAGAAATGAAGATTTTCTCATCATGTATGGCTTTGAGCACTTGTTTGCTATGATTGCAGACCCTAACAAAGATCTTGCCACAATCCTCTCTTTGATAAGTGAGATTTCAAGGTTTAGGTGTTAAATAAAGAATTCAGATAAGGTCATTTCTGTCCCCTCACCCTCCCCACCTGTCCAGGCTCTGATATGCAGCTTACCTGAGGAATTAAAAGGCAGCCTTTAACCACAGCAAAAGGATGACCAGTAGCCCTGTTGTGTTTGATTCATGACCCCTTAATGAGTGCTCTGGTGAAATTTCAATTCATGTCATCAGGCCTATTTCTTATTTTCTTACAGGACAATCTGTTTTATGGCTCAGTCAGCACCATGAGGCAAACCCTGGCAGTCCTACCTCCCAGCCCATGGGATGGGATGCGGGCATGAGGAGGAGGAGACATGCTGCAGATAGCCTCAGTCAGCCCAAGGAACATATGAAACAATCCACTGCTCAGACCCAGGCACCAGAAACATCCTGTACTCTCAAGCGATGATTCAGACTCATCAGGTGCTTGCAGTTAGACAGCAGCTCAGGAGGACTGCTCTGTCTGTGTGTCACGGTTTAACCCCAGACAGAAACTAAGCACCACACAGCCGCTCGCTCACTGCCTCTCTAGCGGAATGGGGGAGAGAATCAGAAGAGTAAAAGTGAGAAAAATCATGGGTTGAGGTAAAGACAGTTTAAGAGGTAAAGCAAAAGCCCCCGTGCAAGCAAAGCAAAACAAGGAATTCATTCACTACTTCCCATCGGCAGGCAGGTGTTCAGCCACCTCCAGGAAAGCAGGGCCCCACCAGCCGTAATGGTGACTTGGGAAGACAAACGTCGTAACTCTGAATGTCCCCCCCCTTTCCTTCTTCCCCCAGCTTTATGTGCTGAGCATGACGTCATACAGTATGGAATATCCCTTTGGTCAGTTGGGGTCAGCTGTCCCAGCTGTGTCCCCTCCCAACTTCTTGTGCACCCCCAACTTACTCGCTGGTGGGGTGGGGTGAGAGGCAGAAAAGGCCTTGACAGCTGTGTAAGCACTGCTCAGCAATAACGAAAACATCCCTGTATTACCAACACTGTTTCCAGCACAAATCCAAAACATAGCCCCATACTAGCTGCTATGAAGAAAATTACCTCTACCCCAGCCAAAACCAGCACACTGTGCCAGCAAAGCAACTAGCTCAAGAGACAGCGAGTGAAACTTGCTGCATGGGGAAAGTCGGAGCAGCAGTGTTACCTTCGTTGGCTATCAGTGATCAGAAGGTGGTGGACGTGCCATTGCCCAAGTGTCCCTAACTCAGCACTGATGAAGAAACACCTTGGGTGTCTCACAGATGAATCAGGAATACAACCTGCATTACAAGTGCCACTGAACATGCTGCCATGCTCCAAACACACATAGGCTGGTTTCTATGGGAAAATATTTTAACTGCACCAGCAGTGAGCATTTTGTAAAACTGCCAGTGGATGCAGCCAGCATCACTAATGTGATCACACAAAACACTAATGGAAGAACTTTATTTTAAAAAAATTGTAGTCCAAATCAATTGGAAAATTAAAAATGTATACTCCAAAGAGACACCCAATTTTATATACAAAATGTATCCATATAACCAAAAAACGGATGGGACTGAATTTTCAAAAGGTTCTTATAAAACCAAGAAATAGCTACAGTAAAGGCTGGCCAATTTGTGGTGTTCGGGGGATTTACTTATATTCCTTTCCAGACCGCTTCTGATTTTGATTGGATTTTTCAGGTTATTAGTAGTGGATGGCCCACATGGGTACTGACAGCCATGTCTCTGCAGGCTGGGCTGAAGCTGAAATCCTAAAAGGCCAGGACATGTGAGAGCTATATTTTAAACAACTTGGATAACATGATTATACTGTACATACACAAGTATGCTTTTTTCAGGGTAAACATGTTACCTATTTTATGATTTGGCTGATAGAAAATCAGGACCAGATACTGATAGCCGTTACCTACATGGCTGGTTTCTGATCCCCTTTGCTTGGCACCTTGCACTTCATTTGATGAACTGACCTATTCAATTGAAGTAGGGTGGTTGTTCAAGGAGCAAGACTTTGTGCACAATATGAAAAAGGATGGAAGAATTTAAAAAGAAATTAAACCGCTATAAACAGTACAAGTTATTTTGAACTCCTCGTTGCCTAAATGAAAGGCTAAATAGTGCAGTGTTTGAGAGCACACAGCAAAACTCTGATTCTTAATTGCTACATTTTCTTCAAGGCTCATAAACAACAATTAGATATACATTAAACTATTACTTCAAACATACTACAGAAAAGCAAGTTTCTTCTTTTTTTTATTTTTTCCCCTTCATTTTTCCATGTGGATTCACAGCCTTTGAAAGTCTTAAGTTGATAAAAAGAAAGGACACAGAAAACATGCAAATGTTAAAAGGATTTGGGGTTCAAATTGCTGGAGAAGCTTCAGTGTGAGTCTAGTGCCATTCCCACCTCGGACTCCTGCTGCCCACTTTCATTATCTGCCAAACTGGCAGAGGCTATATAATTTTAAGGTTTGTGGCCTAGTAAAAACAAAGATCAAATAACTCTTTCAAAGCTGTGAACCCTCTCCAGCAGACTTCTTTTCTGGGGTCTGCTCTGAGGGGAGCTGAGTTACAATGAAACAAATTCAGCAAAAAACAACTTCAAAAACAAAAAACAACTTCAGCAAAGCCTTCGACACTGTCTC
>NW_009195838.1:99449-102838 GCF_000690835.1 Fulmarus glacialis | reverse complement strand
CGCCCACCCGCCTCCGCCAGAGGCTCGAGTAGGAAATCTGCCCCCAGCATGTCGGTTGCTCACTGCCCGGTTCTTATAAGGCGGCTTGGCCTGCCCTGTGGCGCTCAGCTGTTGCTCAGAAGACTCGCATCAGTGAGCGAAGAACACAGCGCCCGCTGTGAATGCAGAATAAGCCAAGCGAGTTACTTCTGCCGTCGTCTGGCAGGGTTTGTGTCACAGGGTCTGGTCCACGTCTGCCTTGTCAGACGGGGAAACCCAAAGGCCTAGAGTTCCCTTCATTCTCCTTTTGCATCTCTCATCCCTTCTCAGGTATGTCTTGCTGCTGTGGCATCCCGAAACCGTAGCAGATACTCAGGTGCAGGTAGGAAAAGAAAGTTGCACCCTGTAAGTATTTACAGCTTAGAGACAAAGGTTGAGTCTAAGGGAGCAGCAGAGGTAGGGCAGCTGGGAGAAAATACTCTGGGTAGGAATCCCAGTCTTTTTGCTTTCCCTTTTGTCCTCCTGTTGTGCACTGATGCTTTTTCTTGGGCAGTGCTTAGTACTGGTAGAGAAGCGCTTTCTTAAATTCGCTGTATTATAACGCATTGGAGTACAGCAGAGTAATTCTGTTGATCATAGCAATGTGTGTAGTCACAGAAACAGCTTAAGACCCCGATTTTGTTAATTTGAGCAAATAAAGCTGTGTTATCCCGTATACGGTTCTTTGTGGTACTTAGCATAAGTAAAGTATTTGCAGAATCAGGGGCTAAGTTACTTGCCCAAAATTATAAAGCAAGTCAGGAAGAGTCAGGAACAGCAGCAAAATGCTGACTCAAGTTTTATATTTTAATTGCTGTAATAATTACTGTTTTTATTCAACATCTTCATCACATACTAGACTTAACTCGCATTTTAAAAAGACACGTGCTCATCCTGTCACCTTTCACACAGACACACGCAGAAGTACAGTCATTTGTGTAGTTCAGTCAAAATTAGTCATAGATAAATGTTTGAAGAAACCATCCTGCAAATAGATATCTATACCTAGTATGTGGGCAGCTCATGTTTGCAAATCTACTCAGAGGCTAAAATGAGTGTGTGATTTGACAACGGAAAAGACACATTGCCAAATAGTTTGCATACCATGAACAATAGTGATTCTACAGGGAATTTACTGTATTCTTTCCTGAATTTGAAGAGACCTCTGAGTCATAGATTATAATAAAGGTGAACTTTTGTTATAGAAATGTATAAACCCCCATAAAGTCCCACTCTGTTCAAAGGGTTCTGGTTTGAACCAGAATCATATTAGTTTCTTGGAGAATAGCTCTGCAAAAGCTAAATTAAGGTTTTTGAGTGATGTGGGGCTTGATCCGGAGCTTCTAAAATCAGTAGGAAGGTCTTTGGCTAATACAAACTATTAGGACTACTTTAAGATCATGGACCAATGACAGTTTGTCATCTGAGCAACACTTTGAGGACGCTTTGCATTGGTTCTGTTTGGTTTGGTGCAGATAGCCATTCTTTAGAATTGGCTTGCTTTGTTTTATTCAGTGTCACTAAAGCATTCACATTTTGTCTGGAAGTAGACGTGT
The DNA here is from genome assembly GCF_000690835.1 of Fulmarus glacialis. Lineage (NCBI taxonomy): Eukaryota > Metazoa > Chordata > Aves > Procellariiformes > Procellariidae > Fulmarus > Fulmarus glacialis. The sequence goes on along the minus strand of NW_009195838.1, from coordinate 101,264 downwards.
CCCTCTTGCTTCTAAATACAGCCTTGATGCTAAGGAGCTATTATTTTCTGAAAGTATTTTTTCTCCAATTGCCTTATGGTACATAATGAACTTATAAGTGATGGTTTTTTTTCACCCTTGTGTAACTAGGAAGCTGCCTATGATTTCACTGTTTTCATCATTTATTATAGCTACTCATTGTTCTTCAGCAGAGCTCAGGAAAGAATTCTATTTTGTCTGTGTTAAGTCATTAAAGTAGAGGTGGGAGTAGAGGAAAGGATGTGGAACTGTTTGTTCTTGAGGCTGTCTTGATAAACTTAAATATCTTCCAGCAATACAATTGCCTGTAATCTTAAACGGAGTGAATTCTTGGCTTAAGTATTGAAGATTGTTGGGGGAAACAGCCTTATTTAACCTTGTGGGGTATAGTTGCAATGCAGCTAGGTACACGAATATAAATCATACTGACGCTAAGAGAATAGGCTCTTTTGAGATGTGCAAACTGATAATAAAGAAACTGCATATCTGAATAAAACCTCAGCAGGTAATTTGCACACTACATTAGGCGCTCTAATTGTCCTCTTACTGTAATACTAAACAGAATCAGTTTACATGGGATAGGGAAAGGACAGGTGAGTTTTGACTCTTCCCTGATACTGACCATTGCAGATGCTCTGCTGCATCCTTTTCCCATTGCCTGTTTGCTCCCTGTGCCATCTAGATCAAGCCTATCTGCCCATCTTTAAATCTATCACTACCTAAGAAATCCTGATTGACCCTTTAAAAATACTTCGGATTGCTTCCACCTTATTTTACTGTGCCAGTATCGTTACACATGCTGCCTTTGAACTATAAAATGGTTTGTATCATGGATGTAATATGACAGATGCATCCAGTACTTCATTTGGCACGACATCTTCCATTGAAATTGAGTTAAATTAGGAAGAACAAGTCATGTCCAAAAAGAACAAGATTATTGCATGAGTATCAGAGGTGAATGAATGGATTTCCAGCCAACTGAAACCATTTTCTCCAGCTAGACCTTTCTTTTATATGTGGATTCTCTGGCATCTAGTGGTACGTGAGCCCACACTTCAAGTTTTTCTGAGATGCTTATAGGAGCTGTGTCTTCTGCCTGTCGTTTTTTCGTGAGACTTATGAATCATAAAGACAATTAACTTTTGCATATTCAACTTTTTAATATTATTAAAAAACAGGCAGAGAACAGAGAATGAGATGGAAGGATTTACAGAAATTCCAGCATTTTAAAATGAAACAGGCTAGTCATGGAATGTACAAATTAGCATGAAAAGAAGGAAAGAAGTCATAGAGATACCGTTTCCGGGCAGATAGTGATAGTGATTTCTTTAAGAGAACTGACTTTCTTCCATTAATTCTACAATATTCCCTGGCCCTGCATGTTGCATATAAACTCTTGTACTACTTAGTGTCTTTCGTTTTTGTTTTCACCCTTCAATTGTGATCTTCTAACAGTATAAACTCTGTAGTACAGGGGCTGGATTCTATGGGTTTTTTCTTTTCATTTCTCTCTTGCATAATGACAGTCCTAGTGACACTAATGTATTCAAGGCTTTCTTCATCCTAGAAATACTAGGCGTAAATGAGAGGAGATCTAGAACTAGTGTGGGACAAGAGGTATAGGAAAATCTCCAAGAGATTCGAAGGACTTGTTATTAGAGTTGGGTGAGGAAGGAAGGGAGATGAGGGCAGTGGAAAGGTAACACAGATTTGAGAACGGGACATGATTGTATCTGGAATAGTTAAGTCTTTTAGTAAATACTGAAACAAGATTTGCTAATGTATTTTTCTTGTTTT
>NW_009195838.1:88718-99432 GCF_000690835.1 Fulmarus glacialis | reverse complement strand
GGAAAGAACAGCAATTAACATAGGCTTGGAGAGAAGTTTACTTAAAACTCTAACCAATATAGACATTATGGAAAAGATGATCAAAATATTAATGTTACTTCCCAGTAGTCATATAAAATGCATGAAAATAATTTTCACTGTAAGGACGGATAATGTTCTGAGTCACTGTAATATCAGCTTTTAAAGGAGAGTCATATCAGTGATCTATGAATATCCCCATTTTACACAGGGACAAAAATACTTAGTAACGTATTGTAGCAAGTGTAAGCCCTTTAAACTGCCCAAGTCAGCCCAAGAAGTGGGAGAGGGAAAACATGTCAACTATAACGGATGTTTTCTTATTCTCAGTGAGGGATGATAATGTAAAACATCACTGTATTCATCATGAAAGAAAATCACATATTGAACATCAGCTACAACTTTTTCTTGAATGTCAAATGGCTGTTGCTTTGAATTTGCTGTACCTGACTCTTCAATGGAGAGTTTAGGTGCAAATCTAAGGCATTGATGAAATTCAATGGCAAGAATGTCCATTTGAAATTTTATGGCGAGACTTTTTAATGGTACTTGAATCAGGCCTTGTATAAAAGAAAAACACAAATCTAATCCCTGAGTTTACTTAACTATAACTATTCTTTATTTTTTTTAAAAAAAAAAAAAGAGGCAATGATTGAGCAGCATTTTTCTAGAAGTTATTTCCTCCACGATGTTATATCTCAGAATCTAAATGTAAAACATGATAAAGCAGTAGCAAATTAATTCCTAGCCAAAATATTTTGAATGGGAATGTTATATAACTTCAAAACCAAGAAGTATTGTTCAGCTCATACTAGCTTTGAAGCCTCCAGGTTTTTATGGAAAATATTCTATAAATAGTTATATGGAAAATGTGTCAGTGCAGTCTTTAGGCTAGTTAGTTACCTCTTCCATGGTAAATTCATGTATCTTTTCTTAAATAACATGTACTAAAATTTCTAATTTGTGCTCAGTATGTTCATTATGTGGTATTGTTTTTAATTCCTCCTGCTTCTAGCTGCTAAATTCACTGTTCACTGCCACCATCAAACAAATATTATTAACATGCTATATATTTCTAGGTTATCTAACTTTCAAACTTTCATTCTTGAAAAAAACCAAGTTCTAAGACCTAAAAATGCATCTTTTCATTGTTTGACATGACCTGGAGTCAACTTCTTAATTTAAAAGTAAGTTTTTCTTCTTTTATTGGATAGAAAAATTCTTGACTGAGCTAAGCACCACCCAAAAATATTGCAGATCAAAGAGGGTTTGTCTTATTGTGAAAGATATGTTGTGTCAGATATACTAGGTTTGGAATAATTGAGCCGTGCCAGTCATATATGTATCATAATTGCTCAGAGGTTTAAAAAACTCAGAAACAGAAAAAACTGCCTAAGACACTTCATTAAAAGGAAACATTGTGCTAATTAAATGATTAATGAATCATACAATTGACTAAGTTATTTCTCCTGGTTTGGGGGAGAAGAATATGTGAGCCTTTCTTTCTCACCTAGAAAACTTCCACAATGAGCCATCATTTGGCGCCACAGGATAATTTGTAAGCTTGCCGTACTATGAGCCACAAAAGGTATATGTCTGGTTGGGAAAGGGGTAGGGCCATGTATACATGTTCATAGTCCGCATTAAAAGGATAAGGACTAATCATGGTATTCTCAGAATGTGGTACTTCTGCAGCTTTCTCTTAAGTAGTACAAATGATCTTAAGATATCGAGGAGAATTTGTACTATTTATATGATGTGAATTATGTTTGTTTACTTTAATGCTCAATATAAAAATATGAACAATAACCTTAGAACATTGTTTAGAATGCAGAACTTCTTTCTTACAGATGAGTGCCCTAACTACTTGATTATTAGATGGTATTATCCTTTGTACAGTACTTCTGGATTAGTGAATCCTTGTAACAGCTTTAGCAGGAGTGTTGGAGTGTCCTAATCCAGAAAAATGTCCTCCTGACTGATAGGGCAGATTACGGAAGAAGGCTTCAATATACTTGGGCAAAACAGATCTCAGGAGCATCACTTTCTGGTCACACGTTGTAATTGTTAGGCTATATTATATAAAAGGTGAGCACTGTGGAATTTTACGTGGCAGTCACTTCTATTGAAGAGTGGATGGTATTAAGGACTTCTCTGAAGATTTGTTATACCATATTCTTCAGCAGAGTTTGGTTGGAATAATGCTTAGTCTTTTGTTTCAGAAAAGGCACGAATACAGGACACATCAACTAAGTGCTTATGTGGATTGGGGCCAAATGGACAATTTGGCCAGAAGCTGTCTCTGATTTCTTCCCTCAGCAGAATTGATGGAAATAACTGCAAGGGAAAAAATTCTGAAAGAAGGAGAGATAAAGAAGAGTTTATATGATTTGTGTAACTTAGGGTTGCTTAAGGAAAGAGCAACTTCTTCCCCTATTTTATGACCTTGGGGATCATTTTTATGTGGAAAAAAAAAAACCAACCAAAAAACCACAGAAATGCTTTTCTACTTAAAATTATGTACCCTTAATTATACTTCAAGTAATGATCTAATCTAATCTAATTCAATTGGTTTGGTAAGTGCAACTTCATTTCTAAATGTAAGCTCTGATGTTCTACAAACATCACAATGGTTGTTCCCTTCCACAAAGACTTGAATTTTATAATCCAGAATTAACATGGCAGTATAACTAAGGTAATATAAATGTAGTTGCACAGTTACTGATAGGATGAATTAAAAATGCAGTCCACCCAAATATTTGTATATGCAGCAGTTCCCCCAAATATGCAGCACTTCTGCACACTTTTAGTTTATCTAAAATTAAACTAATTGAAACTGTGGTTTATGATTTGCAATCTTTACATGTTTTATAATACATGAGAATTAAATAAGTGAACTTGTTCTCCGATGCATTGTAAATACTCAACTTCTTACTTATTGTATGATTTTGCATAAGTTGTAGCATTTATATTTTATTAGTACTGATAAACAATGCATTTGATATATATTTCTCATGGGATTCTTTTCCCTTTGAGAATAGATTTCACTCCTTACAATAGAGGTTATGCATATGTTCTTTGCAGTTTTGTGGCTTGCCTGAAAATGGAAGCTCCAGCAATGCTTAAAATAACCTAGGTGGTTGTGGAGACTTCAGGCAGCCATTAGTGATAGATTGCTCAGATAAATAGAATGATAAATGACTGCACTTTTTATTGTAGCTGCTATGACCCTAGTCCTTCAAAGGTTCTTGTTCAGTGTGGTGTCTTACTATTTGATTGAAAGAGTATTCAGTATTCAAAATGCCTGAACCTAATGGAAACATTAATTTTGGGGACTGTGAGGTGGGGGGAGAGCACAACTGGTCAAAATGGAATGTATTCCAGAGTGTACAGGCCATCTTTGTCTCCTTCACAAACTACCTGGGGAGTACAGTGCCACGACGTTGTCTTTCTGCAGGACTGAGGAGACTAGAAAAGCAGTTTTGGTACTAAAGCAGATAGTGGGGCCATCATTAGATCTTGCGTGTTAGCAGCCAGCAGTTTCTGAGAGAGATTACGAGTACTTAGAGAAAGCAATAAAGTTAGGTATTTGGTCCAAATAATTTGCACTTCAAGAAACAGTCTTTACCTTTCATTTTTTTGATGTTGTTTTATTCTGTTATGTTGTCGTGAATAATATATAACAGCAAAGATTGTTTCTTCAAGAGGACATATTTATTTTTACTTACACTGTTTCCTGGTCAGTCAATACCTCTTATTTCCTAGCATGCACTTGCTCTCTCACTCTTTCTCCTCCCCACTCCAGCCTTCCTTTTCTTCCTTTCATTCATTTTCCCACCATCAATTCTCCTTTGCTCCTCCTTGCTTTCACTACTTGCAACTCCCTTCCCATCTCTTTCTTCTTTTCTTCTTAACGCTGAAGATAAGAAGAATGTCAGGAGATTTTTTACTCCCGTTGATAGTTTTAGTATAGTAGTTAATGGTACAAATTTCATATTCTTGCTTCTAAATATTATTTATGACACTGATTTGAGATCATAACTGATGATGAAAAATATGGAATGTTTCCATTTGTGGAATGAAAAAAATAGCAGAGTCATTTTCATTTGCAAGAAGCCAGTCTGGATGCCTTATGCAACAGGATCTGTTTTCTTCCTGTGAAGGGAATTAATAACATTTTCTCATTTCTCCTTGTCTGTGATGAGATAGTTAGCAGAGATGTATTTAATATTGATTTATTGTAAAAATGCATTTGTATGCATCCTTTGCTCAGAGTGACACCGGAAAAAGTCGTCTCACATTCTGTAGCACAAAAAAAAACCCCAAACAAAAAACATATTGCATATACCAGAACCTACAGTTTAGAAATACTTTGGCAGGCATAGCTGAGAAGTTAAGTAACATATTTAAACTGTGGAACAGAGCTTAGAAAAAAAAAACCAGATTGTTTTTGCTTTTATTTACAGAGTTAATAATGTTGTAAACTTATATGGAGTGTAGTATTTAAGAGTATGTGCTAGTGCTAAGAACATATTAAATATTTGGCTTCTTACATATTGATTTTTTTTTTCCTTTATTTGCATTATAATTCCTTGGAATTCCTTAGAATTCTAATAAAGAAAAAATTGATTTCTTTGTTTATACAAGTGACCAAAGTCCTTTTATGATATGTTTGAATAATACCATTAGGATCATTATGTGAAAAAAATCAGTATACTGTGAATGAATTGAATGGTGATTGTTGTGATCAGACATAGATGGAGCATGTTTAATGTTTACAGTCAATTATCTTATACTCATCATTTCCTTTCCAAGAGGGCAGTGTTTCTTTCATGTTGAATGCCTCTATTTGCTGCTGAGACTGAATGCCTCACACAATATCTTGTCTTTAAAATATCAATGTTGTGTATTACATAGTTGCTCTTTAAAAAAGAAAAGTAAACAACTGCTGAAAGAACAGGTGCAATAACAACGGCTCACTGGAGACATTAAAAACAAAATCCTTCTTACCGCAAAGGAAAACGAATATTCTACATAGATGAAAAATTAACTCATTAATTAACATGATATAAGAGGTTATCTGTCATGGTATTTACTCTACATTATTGCTTTTGTGAGTTCAGAACTTGATCAAATTAAATTTTACTATCAAAACCAAAAAGGCAAGTTAGCTCACAGCAGCAGCTAGCTTAGTTTTGTGACGTGCTGGAATGGATTCTAAAGGAGTAGACAGGAGTTGGAGAGGTCAGTGGGAGTTTGGGAAATAATGTGTGGTGGGCTGGAAGGGGATCAACTGAATTCCAGGGCAGGATGAGTTAGTAGTTTTTTAGCTACTTCTGGGAAGCTATGGTCTAGGTCTTCTAATCTTTCTCCCTGATACACTTGTCCATAGCCAGTCTAATTTCTCTCTGAGGTCAAGATCTGCTCCTTTTTCCCTATGCCATCCACAATGGAAGTGCAGTTTAATAAGATCATAGAAGTTTGAGGTAGAAATGGAAGGTCCATGTGACTGACCTCTTCCCCTGTGTCCCAGTGTAGGATGTGGTATGGTATATGTGGGGTATGGTATAGCGTCTTGCATGAAGGGAAGAGTGTCAGTTACAGGCTAAAAACATCTGAAGGAGGTTACGCACATGGTTAGACTGCCAGCCAAGTTGCAGCTGCTCTGAAAATATTTTTGTTTTAAGAAAGAACCAGTGTAGTTTTAGAAACTTGGGATCCTGAGAGGAAACTTACTGTGCAGCCGACAGGGTGAGTAGCATGAGTCAGTGCAAGATTGTGATTAATGAGCAAACAGGGAGCACTTCATAGTTTGAAGAGAGTCAAACCCAGGGGGGTACCTAGATGTCCAGGGTAAAGAATCACTAGAATCATGGAAAGGCCAAAATAATTGCAATTACAGTCATTTTATTTGTAATTGTTAGGGCCAGAATTTCCCCAAAAGCCGTGCACACTAGCAAGAGGCCACAGTCTTTGCTGCTGTAGATGATGTGATCAAGTGATAGGATGTTGCTATAGAGCCAGAGCAGTAGTGAAAATTAAACTGAACATAACTTGTAGAGTAGGTGTGACGGTAGGCAGCCAAGTCTGGAGCAGTAGTGCCTTGTATGGTACCCTCGGGCAGCCGTCAGTCAGCAAACACCTGGACAAAGTGTAATAACAGCTCAACATGTGTCCAGTACAAGGATCACATTAAGACGGCATATGGGGAGAGATTTGTACTTTGTTTCTTTATGATTGACCTAATTCAGTTTTACAACGATTCCAGCCTTGTAATGAGTTAGCATGGTCATGTTTGCAGCTCAGGCTCTGCTCTAGTGTGGAATAGGTCTTCAAGTTAAACTTGATTTGCATGAGATAACAGACAGTTACCTGGAAGTTATAAAATATTTCTTACTTCCTTTTTCCCTATGCCACCCACAATCGAAGTGCAGTTTAATAAGATCATAGAAGTTTGAGGTAGAAATGGTTGGCTAGGCCACCTATCTAATACCACAATACAAAATTATTTTCCCTACTTTATTTTCTAGTAACTTAGTATTTCATTAACAAGCACAATTGTTAAAACTGATTGATAGTAATCTTTCATCCCCACCGTTACTATTGCTTTGAGATGTATGTGAATAGTAACAGTGTTGTTACCAGTGCTAAGTTAGGGATACTGGGCTTTTTTTTTTTTTTCTTTTCTTTTTTTTTAAAGAAAGGCTGTTTTTATCAGTGACTTGAATATGTAAATTTAGGTTCTGTGTTACTGATACTGATACTTCCTGAATCTAAAGGTATAACATAATTTATATTAATCTAAAAGTCTTCATTCCTGTTTCACTGAAGACTACTTAAACATTTTAAGCACTATTTCTAGTACACTTGGCCACCACTGTTCTACAATTTTCATGTCAGTGACCTGGACCGCCATCCATGTTCTTGACCCTGTGGAATCACTCCAAGATAGGTTCATTTTCAAGTCACCTTGTTCATTTATAGTGCTGATTGTATATGAAATATGACAAGAAGTACACCACTTCCTTTATAAGACATAAATGTAAACATGGAAATGGGATAATAGTATCATATTTTCAAGTTTTATTTGCTTTGCCTCATGTGTTCTGATTGCGACTGCTCTTTCCAGTAATTATCTGTGGCATGCACATACATGTTCTAAAATTCTTGTATGCCACAGCTTTATAGTTGAAGAGATGGTCTTGAAATAGTTTCCAAATTAAAATAAGTAGTTTTGCCATGTAGATATTGTACTTAAAAATAAAAGTTGCATTTGGTTTTCTCCTTCAAGGACTTGGGAGTTTAGAAAGAACCTTTCTTTGACCAGAAATCAAGAATTCAGATGTGAGAAGCTACCATATGACAGTTCAGTAAAGTGGTACAGTGTTGTGTTTTTATGCGTAATTCGCATTTTGGAGCTAAGTTTGCTTACTCAAAAAGCAAACACATTGAACACAATTAAACTTTTCCTTCTGTTCACATTCATGGGGCTATATGCGAATTTTAACCTACTAGAAATTTAGAGCAGGCTGTTGCCTATGTTAAGAGTGTAAATAATTAGTATTTATGTACGATAGGCATAACATTCACCAGGAATTTTACTTGGATTATCTATATTGTTTCTTAAGAGGCAACTGTGATCCACAAAACAAAAACATGGACAGTGGTTAAATATCAGGAATATCTGAAGTAATACTTTCAGTTTAGCTAACAACATTAACAGCTGCATGACAAAAGAGAGGAAACTCTTATCTTTGTAATTTTAGCAGTATAGACATTGAGAGCCATGTGTCCTATTACCATGCCAGTTTCAAGGCTGAGTCTAGAAAGAATCTGAGAATCTGCTGTGCTGGACAAAGGCTAAAAGTGGTCTTCTATGTTAGAGCTCCCATTCTAGACAGAAAAGCTGAGGTTCCAGGTAAACTCAGTATTTCTGGTGAAGCTATCTTATGAACTCAGATCATAGGTGATCAGTGCTGCAATAAAAGCCATACTTGGAAAAGGAATTGGTATCTAAGCTAGACTTTTCTAGGTTTTTCTGATATGCAGTTGTGATATATGCAGGGAAAATGCATGTGAAGCAGGAAGAAAGATGAAAACACAACCAGGCAGGAAAGAGCTTTTACCATAAGGTACAGCCTCTTTATTGCAGAACTGCTATTCAGTTTGTCAGAAGCGGCATTGTCTATGAACAGTTTCCATTAGAAAGAAGCAGTTTGATATTCCAATCTAGCTACAGACAATGGGGCTATCAACTTGTACTGAACTTGAGCGTTTTTTCAAGAAGTGGAAATTTAGTAACGTTGTAGTATCACAGTGAGTGAAGTAGTAAAAGTAAATTGGAAGGAGCAACGTTTGTTATAAAATTCTTAAGATCTTTGTCTCTGAATCTTGTAGAATTATCTAAAGTAAACTAAAGGCTTTGGTTTAGGATGATTATGGCAATAAGGTTGTCACATGAAGTGTGTATTGTTAACAAAGTCCAATAAAACAATACAAAATTATCCCTTCATCAGAGCACCATAGAGTATTAGAGTTTTGATATGTAATGTGGAATCTAACTCATACAAGCTTAAGCTCCTTAAGCTAAATGGCAAACTCTCTGTTATGATTAGGGGAGAACGAGGGTTCTCTCGAGTATAATTCAGAGCAGCTATTTTTTGTTTATTAGCTACAAATAGCTTTCCTAGTTTATGATAGTCCTTGCTATACCAAGTTGTTTTCTCTTTGAGTATGTCTCAGAGTGAAGATCACATAAAATGGCAATGCAGGGCTTCTTTCTTCTGATGCTGTGGTTAACTCAAAATGCTTATAGCACCACGTACGTCTTTGAAATGAAAGCCATGCATTCTCATTAAATTATAGAAACTGGTGTATGGTGCTCATTTCTCCTTGTTTTCAGCTGTAAGTTCATGTTAAAAAGCTGATACAGTACTGTTTGCCTAATGTTGCCTAAACAGCTCAGTTGCTGTAGCCGGATAAAAGCACCAGTAGGAAAAAGTCTCCCATTTCTGACTTTGTCTCATACTGTTCTTCCATGTCCCTCTTGAGATGCCTCTGTGCAAATGGAATTTTTGAAAACTTCAAACTTTAAATAACTAGTGTATGTTTTGTTTGTCATGTGCTAATAACATAAATATCTCCATTTTCACTTGTACCTGCTATTCTTGCCATTCCTGTACACCACCAGGTCCTTTTCTCCTGAGTAATAGCTGGATCAAGGACAGCTACAAGCTCTTAGCATATTGGATACACTAAAATATACACACTGAATCTGAGTGACAAACCCAATGATGTAATGTGCTTCATTAAATTAATTAGTTCAGGCTATAAGGAGGGTACCATTTGACTTTTAATGTGGTGTTGGTTATCTGATATAGAATGAGGGAGAATTTAAGATCAAATTATGTGGCATGATATTGGAAAAAGCCTACAAAAATAAGAATGCAGGCATACAAATCTCCAAAGTCATCATGGAGCTACATGTTTACGGCTCTCTTGTCTCTTCCATAGGTTGGAATTGGGGACTCATTAATAAATCTAGTCTCGGTAAAAATGCTATTTAATACAACCTCTGACTCAGTATTGTCCCTTGAAATATGTTCTTTACTTAAAAGATTGTGTTTACTGCATCTGAGGATGTACACACCTCTTGTATTTATCAAGGCTACTACGTAGGAATGAGTTTTTACACAGATGCTTTTAAGGTGAAATTTTGAGTGTGAATACTCAACTGGTGAATAAACTATTCTTAACTTTTGCTATTACGAATTCCTCTTGGCAGATAAAATCAAGTTTGCTGGACTCAAATAGTTGTGATAGAAAACAGTATTTTTAAGCTTGTGCATACTAGTGACTTCAAATGGAGGAAAAAATAAATCTAGTCTATTCCAAAAGTGCTGTTTCATAGTGTATACAGCCTGCTTGCTTTATATATATTCTGAAATACTTTCATGTTGAAATACTTTGTTAAAATATGCTAAATAAGACAACATTTATTTAATCCTATATCTGCAGCTTTCTGAGACAAAGTATAGGCTGTTTAACATGATCATTCTTTCATATTTTTGTGTCTCTTCCTTTTAAAAATCTTTCTCCTCCTATCTCCCCCTTTTTTTCTCATTACACCATTAGTGTTTTAGAAGATCCTGAATAACTTTTGTTTTTTTCCAAAGCATAAAAACCTTTAGCAATTCTAATGCTGTTTTTAGGAAAAAAAAAAAACAAAAAACCCACTCCTGATAGTGAGTTACGGATTGGTATTTTTTGACTCATGTTGCGTTTTTGCTGTATAAAATCAGGATTGCTGTTAATCTGCTCTTCACTGCCTAAGTGAAGGACTGATACTATTATCTCTAGCCTGAGTTTTTATCATGTTATGGCCAAATGTTTTAAAGCTACCTCAGGTATTTTTGTACTACCCTGTGCTGTAGAGAGGTGTCCTCAGGGTGGTCCTTAATGGAGACCTTATACCAAGACTATTCCAAACTTCTTGTCACTATCTGGCATACACAGTATATTGTGGCCATGGTTGTGATTGTTTTCCCCCAGATGAAGATAGAGACTTCTTAGTTTCATATATTGCTTTAACTTGCCCGCATATCTGCGAATACACAGAAAAATACGTTCCTATGAAGAGAACACAGGTTGTTTTATTCATTGAACATCTAAGAAGGTTAGAAGTTGCCAACTTTTC
>NW_009195838.1:4875-88687 GCF_000690835.1 Fulmarus glacialis | reverse complement strand
AGCAGGAATTAAAGTGTCCGTCTTTGGCTTCTACTTGCAATGCACAATATCACTGCTAGATGCCTAAAGATTTCCTAATCCTAATATATCTTCCTCTATGGTAGGAGATTGGGATAGATACTGTAAAAACAATGCATTCATCAAATTATTCACTAGCTGAGACTTTAAACCCCAGTGCATCTCTTTGCTCCCTTATTTTTGCAAAGTTGGTTTTGTGTGCTTATATTTTCTGCATTGAATATTTTATATAATTGGTGTTCTTCCTAATCTGATTAAAATAGGTTATGACTGTTGTTAAAATAGATACTCAGACAGATGTATTAGCATAATAATCCTATCCTAACTCAGTTTACAAATGTCTACATGTTAAGGAATAAAATAGTACATAGATTTTTTTTTTTTTAACTGTGTTCAAGGGAACACATTGAAAAGGTAAGGGTAAGACAATTTTTAATTTTTTTTTTTAATTTTCTTTTTAGGTATTTAATGCCATCAGTATATATAATGTGCTTTATACTGGCAATGTACCCTTTCTGATAGAAAGATTGGATCCGCATCTAAACTACTGTAATATATATCAATATCTGCCTTAGAATGCGGTAGATGCAAAAGCACTTCCTCAGTTCAAAGATGTGGGAATTTTGTTCATTATTTTAATTTATTATTTGTCTTAGTTGAATATTCATTTAAGACATTTGATTCTTGTATTGATAACTGTGTGACTTCAAGGGGTTATTTTTTTCTGCTGGAACACTGTCTGCACTCTCTTTGCCCACTGGTCTGTGACACAAGTCTCAGCTGAGTGAACAGCTTCCAGTTCAGATGATGCAGTGTAATGAATATGCCATGAAAGGTGATCAAAACATCAAAACTGTGTTTGTTCTTAAACTTGGGGACAAAGCAGTAGATCTAAAAGGGTTAGTATTGATTACCTGGTTACTCTCATTTTATTTTGTAAAAGATAAGTTTTTTTTCCCAAGCCATTTTTGAAAGGAGAGCTGAGGGGATCTTGGGGATTTGGGAAGGTCATATTGAAGTGCAGTGCTAGGCTGCCTGTGAAGACTCAAACAAGATTTAAAAAAAAAAAAAAAAAGGTTCAAGAATGGTAAGGAAATGAGACAGATATGGTATTACAAATATTTTTACTCTTTTCATCCCTGTGCAATCTAAATTAAGTATGAATATTAGAATCTTTTGCAAAGTCTCCTGATTTGTTTTAACATCTGTCTTTCTCTGAAGAGGCAGGTTGAAAACCAGTGCTTAGAAATCTGGAACCACAGGAATAAGGCTTATCTCACTGCCAAAAGATGTTATGAAACACTGTTCATTCACAGTACCCTTCCTTTCTCGTCTTCAAAACTGTCAGTTTCATAGATGTTATCTTCTTTTACAGGCTTTCAAATGATCAGTGAGCTGTTTGGAAAAATGTGCCAGTATGCAGTGCTGCCAATGCCTATTAGATACCATGTGAGCATTTAAAGGTGTTTCGCTATTTAGGGTCTTGTCAGTATAATGGAATGCAGGGGTTTTTGTTTGTTTGGTTTGTTGTTGGTTTTTTATACATATATATAGATATAAAATTTACATATGGATGATCAAACTGAAATCTCAGAATTCTTCACGAATGGTTCTGGAAGCCTGGCAGCATGGCATTGTGGAAATAGGCATATCTTTTCACACATGAATGGCTAGGTAGCCTTGTAACTGCAGTGGTAAAAGTGCAGCAGTGCAAATGTGTGTTATGAGATGTGCATTGGAAAAGCATTAGGCTGTCATAGGTTCATATTCCCATAACTTGATGAATGTACTGTGAAATCAAGTAGTGTAACTGATACGCTCGTTTTTTAGCCTGAACACAAGACTTGGAGGGCCATATCTATGATATCTGTTTTATGAAAAATGTCCCCTTTTTTTGTAAAACAAATAAACAGAAACGTATTTACATGCTATTTTGCATCCTTTTTATTAAGGCTAAAGTTATTATAGTAGTTTAGAAAAAATATCTTGACAAAAATAAGTTAAGCAATTTATAGTTTTAAATAGGAACTATGTGTATACTACTTCCTTTAATTTTTAGAAAAATAGGATAATTTATCTTGACATGACAGTAGATCCTCAAAGTATTTGATGGAAACTGACTTTGCTAATGCGTCGTTCTTCTCTTGAAAGAGTAGTTTTCAATTCTTTGAAGTATCTCTCTGGATTGTGCGTGGATCTCTTGCCAAGTGCAGTGATCATTTGACTGTGAAGAAAAGATTATTAAGAAGTGTTTATTAGCTGTTTTTTAAAATTAACATCCAATATTATGGCAAGCAAAATGTCAATGGAGAACAAGCATGTAATAATTTATTCAAAAGAAAATTAATAAAAAATGAAGAATAATTTTAGGAATTCTAGTTAAGATTCAGATGTTCTTTGGTATATAAAATGATCATTGTTTTTCCAGGTGAAATAAATATCATCAGATGCATGGCTAATCCTGACCCATATGATGTAAAGTGTTTCTAAAAAGGCACAGACTGCTATGGGGCTTGGTGCTGAAGTAAAATTAAATGTTTTTTAAAAGCCTGTGATGATACATTTACTTTGAAATGGATGTGGGCCAAAAGATTTTGTGTGAGTGAAAATCCATAGTGCTTGGTAATGGGGCACAATCCCACAGATTCATATAGCTTTGATCAGCAGTGGGGCTGCTTGTATAAGAAGCTCTTTGTATCTTTAAAATTCCTTAAAGTGAGCTGAAAGTAAAGAAACAGCGTACTTACCCTGGCCACAAGTTTATCCATTTTCTTGAAGCAGTCTTTCACTATAGATTCATGGATAATGTTAAGTCTGGACTTAAGCTGTTATTTTAATGGAAAAGAAAAGAAACTGTTAGTTTAAACAGTGAGAAGTAAATAGAAGTTCAACATGACTCAGTAAAACAGCACCCTCTGATAGACATGGTCATGACTGAGAGCATTGTAATGCTGCTGTCATATGCAAGCCTGCTGAATGTGTTAAAGTTAAAGGTAGCGTAGCACACATTTAGTATGTCTACAAAGAGATCAGGAAATGAATATATCAATGTTCAAAGCAAGGTAAGGGGTCTATGGATTTTTTTGTTCTGTGACAATACTGGTTTTGTTTATGTATAATGTCTTTGAAGGAAACTGGTTTCAGAATAACTGGTGGTCATTTGATGTTATGGATGTACCTATGTGATTATGTTCATTCATTAAAAAAAAAAAAGTGCTTAAGTAAGCACTAGTTATTATCCTTTCTTATACACAATCTTGTCCTGGGGTCTGGCCTGATCAGAAGAACCAGTGTGGTTTTGGAGCTTGGTGTTTCTGTGCTACTGCTCAGGCATATGTCTAGTCATGGAAACCTCTCTCTCATGCAGAAAAGTGCAGTGGGTTCCCTCCACGGCATAACAGAAGAGTATATTGGGGTGTATGTTTATATGCCTAGGTTTGTTCTCCTGCAGGTTTGTTAGCCAATCTGGTGCCTGGCAGAGGTGTTAGTTGCAAGGCAAGCTATATTAAATCTGAGGCTTCATCCTCTGTAAATAGTTCTTAAGCTGGCCCCAACTGAGTGAACTATTTGCGCATATGTTTAAGTAGTTTACTCAGCTGAAATAGGCTGAATGCAGATCTAAATATTTTCCTGAAGTGTTTTGTATACAATTTGCATGTAATTCTTTACGTTGGCTTGTCTTGATAGAAGTCATAAGTAGTTGAAGAAAAGCACACAAAATTGAAACTTAGCGAGAATAGTAAGTACTTCTGTGTAGAACTAGTGCAGTCTTTAAGGAGAAGCAAGTTAAATACTGACTTAGCCACATGTTTAGGCATCACATCTCAAAATTAGCCCACAAATATATATGTGTGAATTTAAAACTGCCTGTATCATACAGGTCAGTAAAAGTGCTGAAAGATGCCTGTCATTACTTGCATACAGATGTTTTAGGTGCCATTATTTGCAAATGTAGTCTTTAAAGTTTTCTATCACATTTTTAGTATACATATTATCAGTTTTATTCACCATGAATATCTGACTTGAATATCATGCAGTGTAAAAAAAATTATACTTACACAGGTCTTGAGCTGAGCATGAGCTTCATACATTCCTCTTAGAAAAGTGTTCTTATTTTGAAAAGGAGTGTCTGCTCTCTTGAAAAACTCAGCAATTTCGTGCACTATATGAACAATGGCTGCATTATCATATTTAACCTGTGATGACAAAAAACAAATATAGACAAATTTGGTTTCTGAAGTTTGCACTTAAATTTTAGTTAATGGTACATTTTTCAACTGCCTGAGTCCAGTTATTGTGAGTTCTTAAACAATTTCACCACTTCCTTGTGCTCTTCTAAATTTTTTAGTACAAAAATTATAGAAAGTAATATTCATTGCAAAGATGGTATTTATTTGAAAATCAGGAATTGTATGTGCAATTTCCAGTTGCAATTTTTGCTTTCATAAGGTGGACCCCTATTTTGTAATGTAAGTCTATTTTGCATTTTTGGACTGCATTGATATTCTTGGATATATACAGTGTACAAGGAATAGTCAATAAGAGGCCAAGAATCAAAAGCAGATCTTTTGAATTCAGACCCAAGACAATAGACTAAGAATGTGCAGCTCTTTCCTCACAAGCACAGTACATATCTGATGAAGGGGAGCTCCCTCTGTCTCAAAGAAGATGGAAATACAAGAGAGGGTGATAATGTTGTCTGTTGCTTTTGTTCTATGGCTGTGTTTTAGAAGCTCCATTGAAGAGATGAGCTGGAAGTGGGCTGGATGAATTGCTTTGGTGCAGTAGCACACTCAACCCAGTACCTTCTTATTTTGTGGCATTGCAGACCTGGACTGAAAGTGAACTGTAGCATAAAGTTCATGCGTGTGCTGAGTAGTACATAAAATTAGCCCTGCGCTAGTTTTATGGGGTCTGCTTCTGACTGAAACTGAAGTTGGCATGTGGTTCTGGTAGTTTCCAGGCTACCAGACTGATTCCAACTAATTTTCCATTTTAAACAGCAGGACTAACAAAAAAGTGTCTAACCCTTTTCTTGTAAAAGTGGTATCGTAACTTAAATAATAAGAAAAGCAAAAAAACGGCAATTTCCATAAGTAACCTCTCAAGGAAAAGAATTTGGACTGAAACGTTAACAGTCAGATTTATCATTTAAACCTGTTTTTTAGTATGTCGTAATTCTTATGTAAAAGTCTCCTGAAAAAGTGCATGGGCTATCTGAGGTAGAGCTGTTACAATGAGATAATGTCAAGTACATATCTTTTTCTACTTACTGCTTTTAGCATCTGCGCAGGGAAACACAGATCTTCATTGCTGACTTCCTCACACTCCAAAGAAAAGCCTCTTTTGTTCTGAAAGAAAACATCAGTGTAGAAATTTTAAGCATGTGCAAAACCAGGTTTATTATGGAAACAATTCATAGAAGAGTTCACTAATCACTACATTTTGACAATGTAGTCTATGAATGACTACATCAGTAGAGGACACTATATATCTCATGAGGTTGTGTGAAGAAGATTCATTTGCTTATATGTTCCCAAGCCTATTTAAAGTGGTCTCAGCTGATGCCAATTAGCAGGGATCACAGATGACTGTGTACTCTAAAATATGCAACTTCTGTGTGGAGGACGTGGAGCTCTTGGGAAGACACACAAATGTCATATATTCAACAGGATGAGTTTGAATTAAAAAATCTAAATTGAAGATTTTTGGCTTTGTAGGGAAGGGACATCTAGCTCATAATTCTTTAATAATGTTAAAAAAATTGTAATCAGGCAGTTATTACACATTTGAGAATTCCTTACACCTAAACTGAAGATAGATTGTGACAGTATTTTACACATTGACTTACCAGTTTCTCAATCTCCTTTAAAAGTTCACTCCACTGCACGCTTTCGAAACACTGATGACTGTTGCTTTGGTGATTACCAAGGGATGTAGCTATAAGGCAGACAGTTAAGAGGAAGAAGCAGCTCCCGGGGCAATACATTGTCTAGTTCTGGAACAATAATAAGAAGACAGAAGGCTAAATAGAATCAGGATGGTTTTACAGTCTTGTAAAGTCACACAAGTGCAGTTGATCATTTGCTCCTGCTTGTTCACTTTTACTTTTTATTTACTGATGCGCTGCAATAGGCCTAATGAATTCATATTTTTATGGTGGAACATTTGAAAGTTAAATATGTATATCCAATGTATAAACAGAAAAAAAAATCATGTAAGGAAACCTTTTTTATTCTATTCATGTAGTGTGGAAATGGTTGTATGCGTTTTTTAAAAATCCTATTCTGATTTTCTGAAATACTTATTTTCTATATGTATAAACACATAGAGTATCTAGAAAACTGGCATTATTTGCTATAGTAAATTTGACTAAATGTAAACTATTGCCTACTAAATAATGAATTAAAAAATAGATTTTTTTTTTTCCCCCTAGCAGTTTGCTGTGTAGTAATACCTGTAACCTTGTTACCTGTAACTCATAACATGATTTAAAGCAATTGCTTCTAAATGTAAGGTTATATATTTAGTCAGATTTTGTTTTCATAAAACTCATTTGGCATTATACTAATAAAGGAAAAAGGAAAAATGAAATGAGTTAATTAATCTTATCTAGAGAAATCAGCAATAAAATCAAAGAAACCTACCTTGTGGATTATATTCAGCTCCTGATTGTGCACTTCTGTAGGGCTTCTGGGGTACCATTGTGTCAGCTATCTCAGTCCCTTTTAAATGCTCTTCTCCCACTTTTACAAATCTCTGACCACCTCCTCTCAGCAGCTGATGCAAAGTGAAACTTCCTTCTTTCAGTATTCCATCTCTTCAGGTATGCTGATTTCCAGGCAATAGAGAGGTTATATGTGGGTGGAATAGAGGCCACATTTTAAAGTTTTTATTTAAACAGATAAAAACTTGATGGCTGAAGTCTGTAGAACAAAATGTTAATGTTTATTTTACTTGATTTTACATCAATGGTATAGTTAACAGTTTGTAAATATTCACATACAGGTGATAAAATATAAAACTTGCTGTTCTTCAATATGAATCATAGAATCATTAAGGTTGGAAAAGACCTCTAAGATCATCGAGTCCAACCAAATATTGAATCAAAAGCAAACCTCAGACTAAATATCATATGAAAAATTTAGGGTACAATGTGAACAAATATTTTCTTCTGTATTTACATTATGAATGTGGAATTTCATATAACTTACTCCATGTGATTTATACTTGTATAGGTAACATATAACAGTAAAAAAGTTTAACTGTACTCATTGTGTGTAACTAACTTTATAGTTCTATAAGTGTTATATTTACTTTCAAATGCAAAATACAAACGCATGTGCGCACACATACACATACATATACACATGTATTACTTCCCCAAGTTACACCAAGTGCTCTGAAGTAATCAGCATAAGTTTTTCATTGACTGTAGGTTGGAGGTACTGAAGAGAATTAACTTCCAAGAGAGCTAATCCCTACCAAATTAGAAAATGTCTTAATAACAATAATATTATATTTTCATTAAATTTTCTCCCTGGGGCTTTTAAATCCCATTAAAACTCAAAGCAATTCTAGCATCCAAATGTACTGTTCTTGTTATTTCATACCTGTCTGAGCCCCTTCATCTTGCTGCCTAAAGTTTTTCTGTGATAGTTTGTCCAAATGTTAAGTACTGCATTACTTGCAGACAGAAAGGATTTTGCACCAGATTTTTAGAGGTCTTTTTAGATCAATTGGCTTGTAGTTTTAAAAGTCCTTAGATATCTAACATCCAACTTCTGGAAAGCTCATTAAGATCATATTTGTTGTGTCTTTCATCTGTAGCATTTTGTCAATTTGTCCCTTTACAGAATACCTCCCCATCTTTAATAATTTTACTTTACTAATGCTAATGGATGTCTGTTCTCTATGTGCCATTCATAACTCTTCAGGAATTGTAATAAGAAACCTAACATCTGGAATTAAGGGCAAATTTTGCCACTTTTCTGAGAATAAGTAGCTAGATGGGTGTGGTAAGACAGGCCTCATTTTATCTTGTCTTGGAGATGTTTCATGAACATCTTTTTGGCAGTAGATTCTAGATACAGGACTTAAATTTACCATAAGATATATGCAGCCACTAGGGAAGGGTAAAATTCAGGGTACTGCTGTCTTAGCATAACGCCATGTCAGGATTGAATAGAGAGCAGTGGTAATAGGGCAAAAAGGACATCAGGAACAGTATAGTGCTGAAATTTGGAACATTTTTGGACTTGATTGTCCATTTCAGTGTGATCACACCTTTCAGTGTGAGCCACCTGGCTACCTAACTTGATGCTACATATGTGGACCTAAATCTTAGGGATTCATTTATATTCAGATGTGTTGACTTTTCAATGCCTAACAAAAAATAAGAAAGGTGATAATTTACTGATTACTAATTTAAATTTCAATAATGAAATTTTAGACCACTGAAGTTGTGTGCAAACCTCACTGTGCATTTCTTAGCATTCAGCACAGAAAATTGCTTACTAGTTGGATACTCAGTTTCAATGAACAACCATATAAAGGAACAGTTCTGAAATTCTAAAATGGTGGATCCTGTTTGTAAGATTGAAAATATTTGTTTCCCTTTAAACTGAGTAACTTTGTGAAATGTTTTAAATAGACTGGATGGTGCTAAATATATATTACTCCATGTATAGGGAACCATGCTGGTTAAGTTTCAGGTTCTAACGTACATGTTATGTATGTTAATGTAAATATCTTTAAACAGTGGTACCCTAAAGCTTTCATACGATACTTAGTCTCAGGTTTGCTTTTGATTCAACATCAGTAAAAATTGGAAAATATACATTATATAGTACATCTTCAATGGACTTCCCATAGAAAAAATTGAGAAGCATTTTTGGGGAGAAGGAGAGTTGCATGAAAATTGCCTACGCTCCTTTTCTTTGTCTTCTCATTTCTTACTTTTCCCATTGTGCCTTCTTGAGAGATCAAGACTGCGGAATAGAAGATGCACAATGATTGCTGTGTACTATCTCATGGCTAAATCATAACTGTTCTTTCTGTAATTTTATTGTACCTATAGTAAAATTTGATTGGACCACTTCGGAGAGAATATTCAAGGAAGGAGTGCAGT
The DNA here is from genome assembly GCF_000690835.1 of Fulmarus glacialis. Lineage (NCBI taxonomy): Eukaryota > Metazoa > Chordata > Aves > Procellariiformes > Procellariidae > Fulmarus > Fulmarus glacialis. The sequence continues at coordinate 79,539 of NW_009195838.1, read as the reverse complement.
GGGGCTGCAGCTAAAACAAGTCAGCTTTCAAAAGATATTTCTTTATGTTATGTTTGCTAATGGAGGTTCTTTCTCAGAAGACTGATGAAATAACCATATTGTGAGCCTGCAGTTCACCCTGTGAATGTTTGTATTCGTCTGACACAGAAGTTCATGTATGTTCTTTTGGAAAAAAAAACAAAAAACAAACAAAAAAAAAAAAAAACCAAGAAAATGAAGAGAGGAAATGTCACATTTTTTCTAGCTGTGTGAATAGTCTTATTTGAACCTACAAATCTTTCAATACCAGATTTTTTTAAATGTATTTCTCTGTAAAATTAGACTGTCTTGGCGGGAAAAGCATAGGTACTACTTGTTTATTGTTAGAGTGATAGACTTTTCTTGGTCTGAAAGATGACTGACAGATGTCTGGTTTTGAAAATTTGCCACTCAATTCTTTCCACCCTACTTAACTTTCAATATTAGGCTTCACACCTCAGGATAATGTTGTCATTTCCTTTTGTGCACTGGAACCCCATGAGTGACTGGGGCTAGACGTCTGAAATGCTTTAGCTTTTTCCTTTAATATTTTCTCCCTCTATTGTGGTTTTCTTTTTACAAGATGCTCAGCAGTGATGTTGTAAAACGTTTGCTCTGCTGTATTTCTAATTAAAACACTTGCAAACAAACAAACAAAAAGACCTGTAAAAGAATTAACTAAAGAAAAATATTTCACAGAATATTTATTGAACATAAGAACCATGGTCTTTGTTGTGTTTTGGCCCCTTTCTGCTGGTTTGCCAGGGGAAGCAGGAGCTAGTTTTCTCAAAGTGAGGTAAGTGAATACTGTCAGTATCAGTATGTAACTATAAAAATTCCTTGTGCTAGAAGATCCTGTTCTGTTTGGGACTGATATGTGTGGGAGAGGTGTTTCTGCTCCAACCCGCCCCTTTTTCTTTAGCGTGGATGTGAAGTAGTTTTTTTGAAAAGGCACACCTTACTGTATAAAGCACATCTGCAGAAAGTGAAAGCCACTCCTGTGATCAGGAAAAGTAATCCAAAAAGTTTGGAAATTAAACATCTAACCTCACCGCTTAGAATTTCAAACTAGAGTCCTGTAAATGAAATGATAGCATCGTAGCTCTCAAAAAATTTACTTTCACTAGTTCAAGAAGGTGGATAGTGAGGAAATTATTAACCCTTGTTAGGCCTGGTATAAGTGTAGCTTATAAATCATCTTTAAGGCACCAAAATGGAACTTGGAAAATCTGGGCATCCAGACTTTTTATTTTTGTGATCTTTGTGCAATCACTTTTTCCTTTAGTGCTTTAATTCTTATCTCTGTAGTCCATAGGGAAAGTTTGGATTGTGTTGACTTGGAGGAGTTTAACAGAAGGTTTGCTGTCTGCAGAAAGCGACCTGAATGTTGTTACAGAGTAAAGCAGAAAAACCTAGGTGAGAGCTTGTATTAGTAGCATAGCCAGGAACAGCAAGCTCTCTAGAGACTCAGTGATGTGAACATGGACAGGCTCTTGCCCATCGTGATTTAACCATTCATACCATTCTTAGTGGAGACAGCTGCAGCATGATGTAAACCATGTACACGTTTACACGGTATACATTTTTCTTTTTGATTTCCACTAGGTAGTTGTCCTGCAAATTTGTCATAGCTTAGAATGGCAAATTGAAAATTAAAATATTTACCAGGAAGGGGAGAAAATACTAGTATTTTGTGACAGCTATAGGTACCTGATGCTTCATGGGAAATAAATTCAGGTTGCTTAAAAAGAACTATTAAATTGTATCACTTTAACTTAAATGAAATTTTGTAATAGATTGTAATATTTTTCTGACTATTAGGACCTTGGATATATAAGAATACAGAGGGTGAATGGAGAAGACAATGGTGATATAATAACCTGCTGTTAAGACAATGGTTTTTTTTTAATTCTATTTTATTTGGCCATCAGTATTGTCTTGATTCAGCATGCTACATTTTAGTATAGAACAAGAGGCAAATGTGACCAAATTTGGATTGCATACCAATGTTTTATTTGTGTTGAAAGCAAGGTATTGTTTGAATACTGAAGCTCTGAGTATATGGCATCACTAGGTGGCAGGGGTAGGTTATGGAGACTGACAGTTATGGACATGGCCTGAAGACGTCACTCCTCAGATCACAAGTTAGGTGCCTTCATATTTGTAGGAAGCTGAAAGAACTTCCCTGTGTTGAGAGAAATAGCGCAGAGAACTGATGACTTCCTGATTTCCTTAGGGCCAGGTCTTTTGGGTACTTAGCACAGCTGTTTTGAGAGATACTTCGTTATAGAGGGACCATTTTAAACATACCGATATTTAATTGTCATTCTTAAAGTTCCCAACCTCTGGAGCCCTTGGATTCTGGAACGATTTTCTAATTGGAGTCGTGATAAAGTATATTTTGTACTAACATACAAGCTTTGTAAGTTGATAATGTAATCCAGCGTGTGCCAGAGCTGGAAGCTGGATTTGGTGATTTTAGAAGTCTCTTCTTTTTTTTTTTTTTTATAGGGTGTGGTCTAGAGTAAACATCCTTCACAATGTTTTAACTCAGCCAGATTGAATTGTGATCCGAAAACCAGAAAACGGCAGTAGAGTAAAAGCTGCCTCTTTTTCAGATGTTCTTGCAACCATGTCATCCCTGTAATTAAAATAATTGTACAAACTATCAGATTTGTTAAACATTCTGGTTGGGCCTGAACCTCGTTTGAGAATGGTTAATCCTTACCACTTTTGGTATCGTTTCCTTCCATAGCTTTTAATACTCACTCCTTTCTATTCCTGAAGTTTATGCGTTTGTTTTAGAATTCTCACTCATTTCTTTCTGTGAACAATTTTTCATGCAACAACCCAGCTCTATGTGCCAGATATTCCTGAGTTCATGTCTGGAAGAACTTTGTGGTTTATATAATCTCTTTACCAATATTGTAATATGAAGTGTTTTAGTCGTCAGTATTTTGGCATCCAGACTAATGCACTACCAAAAGGCGTGGCTTCCTTGAAGTGCTGATCACCCAGTCTCTGAAAATCATGCTTTTAATAATTAAAATATTTTAAAATTGTCAATTATTTTGAAAATCATGGTCATGTCTAACCTTGTACTTTTTCTTAAAACTTACTTTGAACTCACCTTGTTTTTATGAAAATGTGCATGAATGTAAGCCCTGCTAGCATTTAATTTTTAATAACTCAATTCTGTCAGTAAATAATACTAAAGTGCTTTTGGAAAATCTGTTGATTAGCTATACAGTTCAGCTGTTCAGTAGAGTGTGACAGTTCATCATCAAAATTTAAAATTAAGATCCTGATCAATTAACTGTTTGATTCCCATCAAATTCCAAAGGATTTCTCACTTATTTAAAGGTAAATGCAATTAAAACATGGATGGATTTAGCCATGTACTTCAGTATTGAAAACATAAATGACTGACGTTTACGACAGGATACATGAAAAACCTATACTCCCTGCAGGAGTATAAAACTGGTGGAAAACCACTAAATTCTCATCAGAAAATCTCATTTTGTGTTCGGCAGATGAAATTCCTGCTTTAGGAAAGAATTAGTAAAAGAGCAGAAGGGCCAATAAAATAGCAAAACAGAAGTAAAACTAGGGAGAAAGCTATTAATAGGAAAACTCTACCAATTTTCACATCTCCACGAACTTCTTAAGCCTCATCATGTTCTTTATCTTTACATGATTCCTAATGTGAAGTCTGGGCTCCTGAGCTGGGCACAAAGGTTCCAGAAACAGTACCTGGAGAAGTCAGCTGCTTTAAAACAGATCTGAAACACTAGGTACACTGAGAGACTAAGCTAAAAATAAATGCATTCTTCCTTGAGATGGGTAGTGTCTGCTTCTTACTGAGCTGTGCTTTTACTCCTGCAGTTGGAGGACAGGTGTTGCTTGCATGTGCAGCTAGATTCCCAGGCACACAGCAAATTCCATTGCTTTCCATCGAATAAAGAAAGAAATAGATTAATATAAGTTGAAAAGAGGCAGTTTTAAAATCCATGTGAAGGATTGTGAAGGCTTCGTAGATGCCGGGGGAGCAGTGGATCTTGTCTACCTAGACTTCAGTAAGGCTTTCAACACTGTCTCTCATAATATCCTTATAGAGAAGCTGTTGATGTATGGCCTGGATGAGCAGACAGTGGGGTGGATTGAAAGCTGGCTGAACGGCCAGGCCCAGAGGGTGGTGATCTGTGGCACGAAGTCTAGTCGTAGGCCAGTAAGTAGCAGAGTACCCCAGGGGTCAATACTGCCTCCAGACCTGTTCAACATCTTCATTAATCATCTGGATGATGGCACAGACTGTACCCTCAGCAAGTTTGCAGATGACACACTGCTGGGAGGAGCAGCTGGTATGCCACGGGGTCGTGCTGCCATCCGGAGGGACCTCGACAGGCTGGAGAAGTGGGCTGATAGGAACCTCATGAAGTTCAGCGAGGAGGAGTGCAAAGTCCTGCACCTGGGGAGGAACAACCTAATGCTTCAGTGTATGCTGGGGGCCACTCAGCTGGAAAGCAGCTTTGCAGAAAAGTACCTGGGGGTCCTGGTGGACCCCAAGCTGAACATGAGCCAGCAATGTGCCCTTGCAGCAAAGAAGGCTAATGGTATCCTGGGCTGCATTAGGAGGAGTATTGCCATTAGGCAAAAGATTGCCGGTAGGTTGGGTAAGATGATCCTTCCCTTCTACCCAGCACTGATGAGGCCAGTACACCTGGAGTACTGTGTCCAGTTCTGGGCTCCCCAGTACAAGAGAGACATGGACATACTGGAGAGAGTCCAGTGAAGGGCCATGAAGATGATTAATGGACTGTGGCATCTCTGCTATGAGGAAAGGCTGAGAGAGCTGGGACTGTTTAGCCCAGAGAAGAGTCTGCTCAGGGGGGATCTTATTAATGTGTATAAATAGGTGAAGGGAGGGTGCAAAGAGGACAGAGGTAGGCTCATTTCAGTGGTGACCAGTGGCAGGACAAGAGGCAATGGGCACCAACTGAAAAGCAGGAGGTTCCACCTGAACATCAGGAAACACTTTTTTACTGTGAGGGTGACCAAGTACTGGCACAAGTTTCCCAGGGAGGTTGTGGAGTCTTGAAGATACTCAAAAGCCATCTGGACATGGTCCTGGGCAACTGGCTGTAGGTGGCCCTGCTTGAGCAGGGGTTTGGACAAGGTGACCTCCAGAGATCTCTTCCCACTTCAACCGTTCTATGATTCTGTGATTCAATACAAGAGCATATTAATTATTTTGCTTTACAGAGTAGGTCACAGTAGGGCCTACGTGGGTGGGGATTGTTTGTCTTTCTCATCTTCTGCTCTCACTGGTCATCGGTACACTTGTTTTCTGTTGCTGCGTGCTGGTGCTGATCTCAGACTTCTCTTGAGACTACCACGTCCACATGGAGAGGAGAGTGAAGGTTTATTACTTGTTCTGCTGGCTGGCTGATGTGTTCACATTAATTGACATCTCTCATTCTTTGTGATTGCATTATTATAAATGAGATGCTGTGCGCCTGTGCAGTGAAGGCCCTGCAATCGGGGTTGTCAGGTGGTGTGGTGGGTTAAGTCATCACATATGACTGTGGGATATGAGTTGGTGGATTTAGGAGACTTAAGGCAGAGTCCTCCACAGAGTAGCTTGTCAGCATTGGCTCATGGGCTCCCTTTGCCAAATGCTAGAAAGGCTCAGTGTTCCTAAACATTCCCCTGTAGTAGATCAACCTAGGACCTGCGAAGGTTAGACAGTAGGGATGCTCAGAGAACTTGGCCTCGCGTAAGCTGTTGGAGATGCTATAACAGAGCTTCACCCTGTTCCAAGTAAGAATGTTAACCATTATGTTAAATTGATAACTCTATTCCAAAGAAATGTGGGTGTACAGAGGAACAGCCAGAAACATGTGTGATGTCCCTCAGTTTAGAATAAACCATAACCTGGTGATTAGGTAAGGCTGTACCAACTAGAGATGAACATAATAACCATCCAACTTGTGTTAAGTGTTATGTTTAGTTAAGTCTTGTGCCTGCCCTTACTGCTTAATAAGGCAGTTACAGGCAATGTGAGAGATGTATAGCCTTCCAGTTCAAGAATAAGTGTTTCATTTATTAGCATGCAAAGGGGAAGAGACACTTTTCTTCCCCAGATATGCTTTAAAAGCAAACTTCATTGACTTCTCTAGAAAGCCGATGCACTTTGTCTTCCCAAAGTATATCTGTTAGGTTGGCTCCCTTGAGAATTTCAGACATTGGATCTCTGCCGTGCTTAAACATGAGATGGATGCTGGACAGCCTCAGCAGAGTACAGGAGAACATTAAATGGCTGGAATAAATGAATGTCAAAAAGCTGAGGTTCTGTTAAATTCAGGCATCTCTAAGGCTTCCTGAACTGAAGTTTTGAACATAAGTGTATAATCCATAAATTCAATATTAATTCCATCCTTTTTGGAATTGTTCCGAAATAATCCTTTTTATAGAAGCAGACATTACTGCCTACTTTTACAGCTACTTTTTTTCCCCCTCTAAATACATATGTGATGTACACTGTAATAGCTGGTCAATGTGAATTAACCTGTAACTTGAAAAAACTCAATTATTCACAAGATTCCACCCACCTGCAGGGAAATTTCATTACATGACTTCAGACATTTAAACAGCGAATGAAACTAGAAATGTCCAGGGGACTTTCAGCCTTTTAGAAGCCAGTAGTTAATTAGTAATTATTGCATGGAAAAGCTTGAGGATTAAAAAAGAAAGGGGGGCAACCAGGAAGAATGGATAATACAACATAAAAAGAAAAGTTTTTTCCAGTGAAAATTTACTATCGTCAGTTCTCAAGTACATCTCCAGAAATGAGGTTTTTTGCATCTATAAAAATATAGCAGAAGAGTAAGGGCGTATCTGAAATCGTTTCTGTTACAATGACTGCTTCTCCTGTTTTCCATTCTTATCTGTAGATTTGACAAACTAGCTGAGTGTGTGCTAAAAACAAATGCCTCATTTTTGCTGCCATACAGTGTAATTGAAAGTCTCCAGAGACTAAGTACCTTCATGTTGTTTTTTGGGAAAACTTAGGAGGACTCATTTCTTTAAAAATTCATAGCAAGTCGCTCATATTTACGTAAAGCCCAGTGAATAAACCTGCAACCTGAATGTAGGAGGCCCAAGGTCAGAACTCTCCTCTGCTTAACGTAGCGCAGCCTCATAATCCAGACAGTGCCAGCCTCATTTGTAATAGAATACTTTAGGTTTATGAACTGGTGCAGGTATGCTTAAATTAAGGAGTGATGCACACAAGGCAAGTATGTTGGTATAATAAAACAGATTTTTCACAATGTGGTAAGTGAACCAAGGTAGTTTGGGAGCTGTTAATATGGGGTTTTGGACTACTTCGACCCATTGATTGTATAACAAGACTGAATTAAATTAATGAGATTTTCATAAACATTAATGTTGTTAACATTTGCAGATGGCAAAATTATAGAAGATAATTTTTGAATTGCTACATATATTAAGCACTCTGCAGTTTCTGTTTCCTTGCAGTCGTTGTACTTTAGGAAAGCTTAACTTCAGTGCAATATGAATGGGAAGTGGAGGTAACAAATGTGGAGAGAATAAAGCCAGTTTATTTTCAGTTCCCAGAAATGGACATTTAGAAGATATGTGTAGTCTACTTAGTCTTTTAGATTGTCAGTACTAAGGAGCTCTGTCTTGACTTGTAATAACAATCACAAGTTTGAGTGTTGTCGTCTTTTTTTTTTTTTTTTTAAACCAGGTTCTTCCCACGTTTGTTAACCTTGACAATGGCTTTGGTGTCGTCTTTTTTTTTTTTTTTTTTAAACAGGGTACTTATGGGAAAATGCATCATCATTTACAAAGGCATTTTATAAAGTCTGGCCTTAGAAATCTATACCTGACTTTTCACACAACCTAGAAACTTAAAAGTATGAAACTTTTATTTCTGAATAGAAACTATAAAACAAATGTACTTTCAATGAGTTTAAATTTTTAGCACAAAGCTGTTAATGTTTTTTAGAAGAGGTATTTGAAATAGCATTTAATTATTAGATATTTTTAAAGCTTTATGATTTTTATAGGTTACTACAAACACGGTTTTCCCCAAATCCCAGAATCTTTCAAAGCAGCATAAAGAAGCAGATTTGGATATGTCTTAATCAAAGATAAAATGAGATATGTTTATTTTAATTCTTGCTGTTATCAGAATTCAGGAAGATATTTTAAATGGTGAATATATAGTTGCGAGATATTCTAAATTGGTGTGCATGTATATAAATACATACATATACATAAAAATATTAATTGCACTGTTGATTTGCTATACAGAAAAAATAAGTAATTTGCAATAAGATTTGAGAATGGCATTTGTTATAATTTTTTAAACCAAACTTTTATAGTGATTGGTTTTTTTTGAACTACAGAGGAAAATGAGATCTTAAAAATTGTTAAGTCATAGCTTGATAAATACAGCCTGAAGCTGGTAAGAAAACCAATAAACAAGGTTGAAAAAGCAACCACTTTTTAAAATAAAACCTTAATTCTGAGAAGAAAAACTTATGTCTGTGTAATAAACGTTTAGTCAGCTTTACTGTGGACTTTGAAAGCAATGGTGCTAGTGTGACATGGATAGTTATATGCAATCTGCCTATATATACATAGCTAAAACATTTTATATAGCAAACTTTCTAATTTCTTATGCTTTAGGCTGTTCCAGTTGCCTAACGGACTTTATTTTTCACTGTGCAAATTCATAATGTTCAATTCCTAACTTTCATTTTTCTTGTTCAGAGTAGCACTGAATGGTTTCACTTTACTCTAACCAGTGGCTGGAAAATACTCTCCACCCTTCCTACAAATTAGGACACCTCACTTTACAATAACTTGCAGAAGCTTTTTAATGCCCAACTCGGTTTTTGTTTTGTTTTATAGTTCCATTCATTAAATGGACAATTGTTTGTACACTGCATTCCAAATTCGGAAATATTTTTTTTTTTTTTTTTTAATTCACCTTAATTCCATTAGTGGGTTTCCTAGCAGTAAGTGGAACTGCTCTGTCCATGACTTAACAGTGAGACTTGGGGAATTTCATAGCTATCCCACACTTCGTGACTCTAGATTGAGATAAAGTCTGACACATTTACTTTCCTTTCCTTCCAGAGTACCCCCGGCCGTTTCCTTGCTATATGCTAAGTTCAATAGGAAGGACTGGGCTTTGTAGCCTGGAAGAAAGCCTTGTAACCCTTAAGCCAGCTCCAGCTGCTTGATTTGGTCTGTGAGGGATTCAAGACCCCAGAGAATATCTTTGAATACTTTAGGAGAAGCTATATATTTGGAAGAGTGGCAAGGTGTGGCATTACAAATACTCATAATTTCTATTGATTATCTCAAACCTGGTTTCAAGGCTGCATTCCCAAATGCTATCTTTCATGTAGGACTGATGTGTTTGTCACTTGTTGATCGTGAGGGATCTTGCAAGTTGCAATTGATGGCTGTTCTTCATATTCCTGGTATATAACCGAGTTGAAAAATAAGTCGTTTACTTTACTAAGGCACAGGACTTGCATAGCCTTCTCACTGGCCTATGTAGTTTGACAGAAAAACTCTTTTGATGGCTAGCACCGTTGCTGTGTATACTTTCCACTGGATACTAAAGTAGCAAAAAATACATTTTTAAATTATGTCATGTGAGGTTAAACTAATAACGTCACCTGACAAAACTAAGTACATCTTTAATAAGTGGAGTTATTTTGTTTTATTATACAAATTTATGATAAAGTGAAGGTAAAAGGAACACCAAATAATTTATTCACGAACTTGAATAAGCCTTGAAAAAATGAAGCAAATTATAACAAAAAATAAGCAATAATTTAAATATAAACATACAACAAAGTTGTATGGAAATTAATTATTAAATCCATCACCAGTGAGTTCTGCCCCCATCTAATTTCCTGTGATCCACCAGTGATATTTCCAATAGGTAAAATTATTTTGATTCAACCATTTCATTTATCATTTCCTTTCATCTGAATTGTATACCAGGAGTCTACGACTTTTGAAACTCTGTTTCAAGTCTTGTAGACCTGATTGATGGTCCTCCCTGAAGTGAAGCTTAATCACCTGTCTAATAGTTCATTAGAATTATTATCATGCCTACAAGACAGGATCTCACTGAAGAACACAGGGAACTAGAGAAGATCATAGTCTTCTGTGTTGTTGTCATAGGAAAGTTACTTTGTTTTCAAATTCCCTGTACAGTGGGAGACAGGACAACTAAGAACTCTTGAGAGGAAAAAAAGAAAAAATACTCCTTCCCCAAGGGTCCTCTGGGAAGCAACTGTCTCTTAAAGCCTGTGTTAATATGACATTCATGGGGACCTTCCAAATGTCAGTAGAAGGCCTCTGTACATCCAGTAATATTTACAGGTAAAACTTTTTATGTCAATATTTCTTCTTTTAAATCAATACATGTAGACAAATTCTAAATCACAAAATCGATTGAGAGCTTCAGTGACATCTGATTCTGAAAACTGGACGGTAAGCTGTACCCTCATAGTGAAATAAATGAGTAGTCTTGAACATGAATGAGTTGTTAGTGGACTGGATTCCTAAAATGAGATTAATCTCTGTTAAACTTATTGGTCTAAAATTCAGTCATGGGCTATGTCTTCATTAGAAAATGATGCAAGCGATAGAAATGAATTTGTAGAACCAAAACAATTGATTCCGAGGAGTGGATGTCAACACTATGCAAGTTTCGGGGGGTTTATTCCTGATTAACTCTAGTCTCATTCTGTCTAATAATGAGCAAAGTAGTATTCAGCTGTGATCCTGGAATGCATCTTCTGGCTTACTTTCTTCTTTCTTCTTACTTCTTCAAAAAAATGCATTTCACATGCTGCAGGGTGACTCTGTGATGCAGATGAAAGCATTGTCCCCACTTACAATCAGATTTGTTTTAGAAACATTCTCCTGACCCAAAATACTAATATGCCCTTCGTCTGAGTTAGTCATCTGAGGTTTCTTTAACAATCAATGAAGGTAAATAGGCAACTCCAGAATGTGATTTATTGGCACTTAGACACTCTCTCAGGATGCTTATTTGTTTATTGATGTAAAAGGAATTTACAATTATTAGCTCAGGCTTAGATGCCTAACAGCTAAAATTGTAGCTTTGGGCTAGGATCCAACCTCACTAATATATAAATGATGATCAGTCTGCTTAAAGTATCTTATTTAGTTGCTCCAAAAAAAGATCACCTTAACAGTTAAAATAAATCTATTATTCTCAAATGGATCAACGTAATTTTCCTTGATCAATCTCAGCTGTCAAGTGTTTGAGGTTTTTAGCCAAAGCCATCTCATAATGGATCTGTTCCAAAGCTTAAGTGTCTAAAGAAATCATTGTTGAGTGGTTCTGTAACACATTTATAATTTTTGGTATATAGACTAAGAAGTTTAGCTTGTGATTTTTATTAGCCTATGGATTTGTATATCTAAAATGAATTTTGTAAACAAGAAAGTATATTTTTATAGAATTACTGCTACTTCATTTTCTTAATCTTCATTTTCATCTAAGGATTAGTTCGCTTTGCTCCAGGATTTCTCTTTTAAGTTCACAGATTGTTCTGGGCATTAAATAACTAAAAAACTAGTTGTGTAGGGGGGTTTTGTAAGCAATTTCCTGGATGAAGAATACTAAAGGATTAATTTATTTTGTGTAATAATTACCATCTACAAGTCAGCAGTTATAAGCAGTTTTTGATGCTTCTTCTCTAGGCAATGGAGAGGGAAATGTTTTAGGGTAAGTCACTTCATCCCAGAACAGATGGAATAAATTGGCCTATAAAGGAATCTATCTTCTTAATATAATAAAATAGATGGGGAAAGACCTCTGGAGGTCATCTGGTCCAACTCCCTGCTCAAAGTAGGGCGAGCCTTAGGGCAGGTTTCACAGGGGTGTCCAGCTGAGTTTTGAATATCTCCAGTATGAAGAGATACAACCTCTCTGGGCACCCTTTTTCAATTTTTGATTACCCTCATTGTGAATGGTTTTTTTTTTCTTACTAGTCAGAATTTCCTTTATTGCAATATGTGTCCGTTGCCAATTGTCATATCACTGCACCTCTAAGAGGAATTTGACTCTATCCTCTCTGTATCCTCTCTTCAAGTAGCTGTATATCTCCCCTTAGATGTCTGTCTTTCAGGCTTACAAACCCAGTTCTCTCAGCCTCTACTCATATATCTTGTGCTCCAGCCCCCTAATCATCTTGGTGACCCCTTTGCTGAACTTGCTCCGGTATGACAATATCTTTTTTGTGCTGGGAAGCTCAAAACTGGACAAAGAACTTCAGGTAAGTTCTCACAAGTGCTGATTAGAAGAGAATAATCATTTCCTTGGACCTGCTTACCAACTCTTGCTAATAGAGGCCAGTATGTCTTCTTCACTGCAAGGGTGCAATTTTGACTCATTTTCATGTCCACCAGGACCACAAGTCCTTTTTGCAAATCTGCTTTCTAGCCAGTAGCACTCAGCATGTGCAGTTGAGTGGGGTTATTCCGTCCAAAGTACAGGACTTTCCATTTACCTTTGGTGAACTTGAGAGATCGTCCATATCTCTAGTCTGTTGAAATTCCTCTGAGTGAAATTCCTCCACCCTCCAGTGTACTGGCCTCTTTTTCCCAGTTTGATATTCTCTACAAACCTGCTGGGAGTATATCCACTTCCATTGTTCGCGTCATTAAAAAAGATGTTAAAAGTGCTGGCCCCAGCATAGACTCCTGAGGAGCGCTGTTGGGAACTCACTCTCAGTTGGCCTTTATGCTGTTGATTGCAATCCTTTGAGCCTGCCCAGCCAATCTTCCACTGATCTTATAGCCCATGTATTGAAACTGTATTTCACCAAATTGACTATTAGGATACTTTGGGAGACCATGTCAAAAGCCTTGCTAATTTGTTAAAGTTAGTTGAACGAGTTACAAAAGCATGGAGAAACAGTTTTTAGTCAAAGGTTCGGGCCTCTGCAAGACTGACAGTGTAATCAGAGAGCTACAGAATAGGAGGTCAGACGTTTAACTTTGAATGCAACTAGCTGGAGTCTGAAACTATCACATGGTCATTGTGCTTTTTGCCATTTGAGTGCTCTAGATAAATGGGAATACAACTACAAAGGCTCAGCAAAACATTCCCAATGATTCATCTTCATACTTGTCTCATCTTGCAGCTCCCAATATTTACTTTAAGTGTTATACCCTTTTGTATAACAGCTGTTTTCCCTTCTCTGAATATGCTAAAGGTGGAATATGCATTCCAGGTGAGTGCACAGTAGTTTCAGTCAGGAAATAATTTTCTTTTATATTTCGATTAGTGAATTAGGGCTTGAATCTCACCATGCTGGGATATTCTTATTCGTATATTTAATTAATTAAAAACATAATAATGTCCCATGTGTTTCAGTAAAGGTCCTCAGATTAACTAGGACTACAAGACTGAATTTACAAGCAAAAGATTTAGTATTTACAAGGCCTATTCTATACTTCAAGTGGATAAATTTTCCATGGAACTTGTACTCTTGTTTCTCTTAGGCTGTGTTGAGACACCTCAGAGCAATTACTTGCTGTTACCTCTTAGTGCGTGCCCTAACCATGTTGGAACACGAAGTGAATCTGTGCTGGGATGAGGCAACATCATTTCCCTTCCTGTTTCTGTACTCTTGTTCCCTTTTGAAGAAAATGCATTCACAGAAGCCAAAACAGTATTGAAGGCCAGCTGCTCTTTCTTGACATTTTTAACCCTAGAAGGCCAAGATCTGAAAATTTTCTTTCTCTGTCTAGGAAGACATACCAACCCTGTCCTACATAGCTGTAAATTAACATATGTAACCATTAACCTATAAGAAAGATCAAATATATTTTTCCCTAAAGTGGTACTTAAAACTTTGTTTTCCCTATCTTTTAGAGGTTTGTTTGTTTTGTTTTTTTTGTTTGTTTTAAAATAACTTTAGGAATATTTCTGAATGGGCCTAATAAAGAATGTATTTTGTCTAATAAGTTGGGGTGGACTGTAATATGAAATAGTCTTTCTGAATATTGTAAAATTCATATTATACATATGTGGGAAAAGAAGTAACTCGCAGTAAACCTCAGCAAGTACGCTGATAATAGTCCAAATAAGAACTGCCCAGCAAACAGCCAAGACTGTTTCTGCAGTGTGTTCATTTTGACATTTTGTGAAATGCTCCGGGAAATAAGCTTTCTTATTCTCTAAACTAGTCTGTATTGCACACTGTAGACATAGTATGTACTGACCTAAAGACTTCTCCAAGCTATTTTTTTCTACAAAGAATCCAACTTAAATACAAATCTTTTCTCTAGCTGCCCTAGACTGAAAAGGAAAAAGGGAATAGAGGACATTTTCTTGCTGAATAGGAACCAGGCAAAATGTTTTTTTGAAACAACAGGCTGTGCTTAAATGGCATTTTCTCTAAGACCGTGCCATCAGTGGCAGAATAGAGCTATTCCTCACATGCACCATAACTCCTAGAAACAAACCTCTGTTGGTAACAGGTTGATGTGACGTTAACAACTCCTTAAAAAGACATCAAAGTGGTACTGAATTATGGTGTTAAGTCCAGATCTTAAGTGAGGGCTTTTCATTTGCATCCAGCAGGTTTTCTGTTCATCCCTTCTTTCCACTTTGTCTCTCTTTCATAAACTGTGCAAGCTGAAATGAATAAAACATTCAACATCCAACAGGAAATGAGACCTTGTAAGATATTTCATCGTGCTTGTTACAGTACATAAAAAACCCACAAATTGTTTCTGAAGGAGAACAGGTTATCCCTGAAATGACTGGATAAAATGAGGAAAATGGAACTCAAGCTGTTGTACGTATATGGAATGAACCTTATGTACAAAGGGAAAACCTCAGCCTAGTATGTTGAAACATGCAGGTGAAATGTGACGTTCCTATTACAGTGAAAATTCATTGAGAGTACATGACCTACTCTAGATCAGTAGGTTTTTGTAGAGAAGCACTTCAGGAACTATCACTGTCTGGAAGAACTCATATACACAGATCAGTTTAAAGAACTCCTCTTGATTCTTTGCTTCAAATGCATAGTTTTTCATTTTTTTATTCAAGGTATACTTTCAGGTACTCGTCAGTGCTAGCAATGGACCCTTGCTACAGGGAGTCAGTCGGTTCTGTGCTGTACCTGTGTTACTCTTGGACATTGGATAGCATATGCTATAGCAGTTGGCACCTCTCAGCTCTTCTGGGTCTATTGCTATTCTATTCATCACTGTTACCAGAAACTACAAAATACCTCCATCTTCAGGCCTCTGAAGTCCGTAGTATGGCTAATTCCATAAACTAATTTTCTTCTGAAATAATAACCTTGTTTACTTGACTACTTTTGTTTATTCTTTCTATTATGTCTTCTTGCCTCCAGTCATGATACAATTCCCAGCAGAATTGCCTATTTGATATTCTATATTCAATCTTGTGTGTAGCACTATGCCAGGAGAATCTCTTTTACAATTCTGCTCAGAAAATAATTTTGACACAATCAAATTGGTTTTACCCATGTTACCTTACTTTTATATTTTTTTGCTGAAGATTGCATGTTCTTACATATCTGTGTTCCAGTTATGATTGCTATTTGACCATTTCATACTCTCCTAAATTTTTTTCCCCATTTTATTGTCAGAACTGTTTGGTTTAGCATCATAGTGTTGAAATTCCATGTGGGATTAAGATTTTGAGTAGTTTTAAAGGAGACTTTGTAACTGAGCCTGATTTTCTGTATAGGCTTGTGAAAAATGGAATAGTAAATCTCTGACTGGAGTACCTTCAGTGCTCAATTCACATGGGTTCCTTAAAAATGTTGGTTAGAAGTATTACAACTTGTATAACTTTTCCGGAAGTTGAAATCTGGATGCCTCTACAATAGCTTAAATCCACATGAATGTGGCTGATACATTTTCCTCAGAAATGGCTGTGATACGCTTTATTGTCTTCCATATCAGTGCACATTGCAACAATCTAGGAATGACTGTAATCAGACTAGTAAAAGTATTAATTTCTTTGCTGCGTGCTTCAGTAATAGTTTGAACTACGCAGTGTGAGCTGTTGTGTGCATTTTATCTCAGGATGGAATAACATAAAATTCCAGCAGAGGGAACCCTCATACTTTATAATGCACATTTTGTGTTTGCATGAGTCTTTTGTTCCTGGATGAGTATTTTGTTCTCACAGAAATTTTTTGGCTTTTCAATCTACGTAAAAAGTAAAGTGTAAAATACTGGACTTCAAAATAACATGTAACTTGTAAAAAAAGTGTTTAGGGTTTTTCCTTGTCTTAGGACAAATTGAAGATAACAGAAAACAAAGGGTGTTGTACTAGGGAAATATAATTGATAGCATCAAAAATTTCTCAAATAAAAGCTATCAGTTCTATAAATAAAATATGAAAACTACTTCTTTACCTAACCACTGGTCAAACCATTCTTCTTTTTTTGCATGTTTTCATGTTTGAAATCTAGAATCTATATTTTAAGTGTCAATTTTAAAAGAAGGCCCTAAGAATTTATGTTGGTCACACCTCTTCCAGCTGTGGTAGACTCAATGTTTGGTTTTAGCACTGCAGTTGAGTCAAGTTGTCTAGGTAACAACCTATTCCCATAGTTTTACTGAGCATATTTTAAGTATTTTCTTGTATTATTTCAAACCTTTTTTTAATCAGATCAAAGTAGAGCCTGTGGAGACACTAAAGATATTGCCATAAACCTAAGTATTTAACATCTTTCTATTGATTTATGTGTAATTTTAGTAACACTCTACAAGCTTTGTACACTGTATTTTGACTACACTGGTGCTTATGTTCAGTGCAGGGAAGGACTAATGTGAGGCCTGTAGGATGCTCACAGACATTTTGTGGATGTTTTGTGCTGTTTTACCAGTACAGTTAAACCCTAAATATACTGGATCCATCACTGGAATTCTCCCGTTCATGCTGTCAATCACTCAGACCTTGGGCCTGTCCAGATGCTGACCCTATATTTGCTAGGTGGTCCAGCCTGAAGTTCAGTAGCAGAGCATGTGCACACACACACACAAGCATGCACACGCACACACACGCAGAGAATAGAGAGCACGCTTGCACATAAAATAGGTAGAAATAGAGTTTAATGGAGAGGCCAGGTACAGGACTTTGCCACACAACAGTACTGACCTGCAGCCTGTGTACCTTGTGCCTGCCCCTTTTTAGTCCCCCCTCCTCTTCATTTCTCCATGCCTGCTCCTCCCCAATCCACCTTGATCCCTGCCACTACCTTTGTCCTTTTCCCTAAACGTCCCATAGTAAGCTCTACACATTCCTACAACCTCCTCAAAATGCCCCATAATAAGTCTCATGCAGTCCCACAAGCCTCCTCATATATCCCATAAGACATCTGGTCTTTTCCATGAGACCCCTAATCTTGTTGTTTGCCTTCATATCAGTTACAAAGTGCTAGCTGACTCTTTCAGTGGCTGAGCAGATGGGTCCCAAATGGCCCATCGGGCAGTGAGAGTTCTGGTCCTTGCTGTTGTCTCGGTTGTCTGCTGCTTGTTAGGGTTTGTGTACCTCTGTCTTCGATTTATAACCTTTTCTGTGCCTTATCTTTGTCTCCTACGCTGAATAGCCATTAACTAAATACCTTTCTGAACCAGACACCCTTACAATTCAGATAACCTTATATTGTGCATTTCAGCCATACGTGCACTGCAGAAGAAACTCCCTGACTAAATTCTTTCTCTCTGTGTCATCGTTACAAGGAGGATGCTCAGAGTCTCAAAGAAATAATAAAAATTCTACAGTCCATCAGCTCCTATGAAATGAAATGAAGAAATTATATTCCAGGGATAGTTGGTTGATTTAGGCATTCACAGAAGCATTAGCTGCTGCTTTTCACTCAGTGAGATAGTTTCTGTATCTGGTGCTGTGGTTTTGTGTGTTCTTTTGCATTCTGTGCCACAAAACGAAAAAAAACTTCCAGCCTTAGTCCAAGACACAACAACAAAGGGAAAAGTATGAACTAGAAAACAAATGTTAAACTAGAAAAAAAATGCATTATGTATAGAATTATCTGAGAAAATAGAGGAGGAAGAGGATTGAAGAGGCCATCTGTTCCATCCCGCTGCCCCAACTCAGGCTTGACTCCATTTGAACTATTCATTTTTAGTAGGCTGGTTAACTTGTAATTAAAAAGCTCAAATTACAAAGCTTTTCTACAACCTCTACATCTAATTTATTCCAATCTCAACTATTCTTTTTGTATGAAAGTTTCTCTTACATTCTGAAGTAAATCCCCCTTAATTCAGTTTTAAATAAATTATAATATCCCACCAGCCTCTTATTCTGTTGCTGAATTAGTGCCGCTATTTAGATTGTTGATGTGAAAGTATCCACACTGATGCTTTGAAAGGAAGGCTTAGCTCTTGTAATCTTTGACAAAAGACTTAAGTAGCAGAGAGTTGTATCAAGACCAAAAAAAAAAAAAGGAGAGAGTGGATTCTACTCTGTTTATGCAATTGGATTTCAATTCTAAGCCTGGCATCTAAAGGAAGTGAGTTTACGTAATCATTGTATTCGTTTGTCTGTCACTCTGCTAAATTCAAAATCTTGTAATGCAAAAAAGAAACACACCTTGTATGGAAAGCCAAGAATTTATTGTTGGTATGACTGAAATCTCAACAGAATAATCAAAAGAATTATTATATCTAATTAATGCAGAAAAAAAGGAAGAAAATAAAGAAAAGAATATTACTACAAAAAACTCTCAGTAGTAATATGCTTTAAACTGTTATGCACACCCATCCACTGCCCTTCTGGGCCCTGGATCAACAGGTCCAGTCTTTCTCACAAAGAAGGCAGGGGGCAGGGGGTTGCAGAAGAGTTCAGTATCCCACGTTCTTTGTTGGGAGGAGTGATGGTGATGGGAGGTTTTCTTCCCCTTTGCCAGGGAAGTATCATGATGGTATCTTCTTCACTCCGGGTTCACTTTCTACTGTTTTCATGTTTTCTGACACAGATTTACACCCTGTTCTTTGTAAATGTCTGCCACATCATGTTACATCCAAATTTTGTATGTAAACTGTTTTACAGATTTTAGATGCTTTTTCGTTGCTTTCTTTGTTACCCCTAAAACCAGTTTTGTCCAGCTCCATATGTCCATTTCTTTAACTGACCACTGATGAATTGTCTACATCCCTGAAGTCTCCAGTGTAACCGTGTGGCCTCTTTCTTACCACCCCCATGCCTGTACTCCTCTACACTGTATCCTGTGTTCTCACTGCTATCATACCATCCCTGTGCTGCTCTACCACTACATCATTATGCTGGAGTGGTAAATATTTCACTCTACACAGAGAAATTACTTGTTACTCTATCTATAGAAAAGCTATGGTTGTACCATCCAAAGATAAGCAAAAATAAAACTAATTAGGCATAGCATCCTGTTCAAGTAGAAAAATTGCTGTTATATCTAAACAAGCTAAAACAAAAGTCCAGGCAGGCTAAGTTCAGACAAAGCCTGCTGAGCCTCAGTCCTGGGACCTTGAAAAGCCAGTTCAAGGCCTGTAGACTGTTACTAGCAATGGCAGTGATATATTTATGAGGCTGCTGGGCTACAATGACCTTCCCTTACTAGCTTTTGAATTTCAACTTGAAGGTTAGAAATTCAATAATACCCAGTAATAAAAGGATTATATAGGAGGTACAAAAGTATGTGTCCTCCTTAGCCTGCCGGGTGACCCCCCAGCCCATGTGTGCTTACCAGGCATTCAATGTGTGCACAGCTCTGAACCAGCCTCCGGGTGTGTAGAAGCCAGTGGGGCACAGAAGAAAGCTGGTGCTTTGTGTAAATGTCAATACAGCTTGGGAGAACTGGAGCTAGGTTACTTGAGCTATTGCAACGAGAAGGGGACATAGGAAATCATACACTTATCAACAGGAAACGGGGCTGTAACGGCTTTCTTTGCAAGCATGTATAGTGTGAAACTGAGACTCAGATCACCTCCTGCCTGACGAAACCCAACAGTAGCTTTACAAAATACTTTTTTACAGAGAACGTCTTTCGCAGTTCTTTGTTGCTTGCCTCTGGAGTGGCTACATCCCAAATACAATTTTAGGTACTGATTACAGCAGTATCTGATTGCTTCATCATCATCAACATACATTTTTTTCTACATAATTCCTGTGATAGAGAGAAATGCTGTTATTCTGATTTTAGGGACAGGTGTCTTAATCATGGCTCCTCAGAGATACTGCAGGAGTGTAACTAGCTGCCATTCTAAAGGAAATAGATACCTGCAGACTTTTGACTTGTCCAAAGCCATGTGGAAACTGAATCCAGATTCTACATCCCATGTTAAGCAGTAAACCTCTTCTTCCCACACATACAGACCTCTCTTCTTAAGTTCTTTTCATTTTCAGAGGAGCTGTACTTCCTGGGCTTTCTCCTGTCCTTGATTGCATGGGCACTGCTAGGGGAAGGAAATTTCACAGCTCCATATAAAGGATAATAAAAGTAATGGCTGTCAAATCTATTCTTGTATTACGGATTTCATGAGACTTTGTTTGGTACATTTCTAATTTTTTTTCTCAAGACTATGGAAAAAAAAACAGCTTTGTGCAGTTAAGAAAGCAGTATGAATGACACTAGAAGCTGGATCCTCCATTGAGCCTTCTTCTGAAATTAGCAAATTCCTAACAAGTAGCAGGTTTAAGGAAACGTGATGTTTTACAGATTTTTGCATTTTCTTTTTCATAATTACTCTGAGCTCTTCCATGACACTTACCACTTTCTTGCCAATGTTCTGTAATACCTCCAGTTTCTGCCATATCTCTAGTTGTCCACATATCCTGCAGCTACTGTCTAGGCACTGTCTATAGGCATACATGCTGTCTTTAGCTCTGGTTTGCACGTGTGGATTGTTTGAAGACACATTTTGAGCTCATGATCTCATGCGTCTTGTGCATAGAAGTCTTTCCTTCTACAAGGATATTCAATTTTTCTCCCTTCAAGCCACTGAATTTTTTAGAAAGCTTGCAAGCTTTTTAAACTTTTAGGCCTCTTCTCCCTGCCCAAGGTGTTTGAAATTAGCTTGAAATGATTATCAGAGGACTGACACATGGACTGATGGACTGATACATGGTACAATCCCGTAAGCCTCATTTTCTGAAGTGAGGAAGAAACAAGTGATGCTTTTAAAAAAAAACACCAAAAATCCCAAAAAAGAGTATCCATAGGAAAGGGGCAGTAGTTTTTTTATAGCTCTTCATCTAGCAGACACTGTGCTGTAGATAGAAAGATAATGTTTATAAAGGTAACTGAAATTAGTCCTGCAAAAATTCTGTTCTGAATCCTCTTAAGCCTGCAGTGGTATTTCTAAAACTTAGTTGAATCATTAAGAAGCAAAATCTTTCCTGAAGTTGTAAATTCTCTTTTCCACTTATTCCTTCCATCTCTCGCAGCATCATACCCTTGAGCAGATGAAACTTAGGTACTTGAACTGGGGCTTGAAATTCCTTGCCTCTTATACCCATTTTTATCATTTTTCATTTGTAATGGCATTTGTGTTTTATGAAGCTCTGAAACTTTGCTATTTCAGCAAATACAGGAAAATACTGACTTCATAAAATCCCCGGACTGGTACACAAAGAAACAGGAAAGGCCAATAAGATAGAAATGTGTTGCCTAAAGGCAAGTCAGATTTTTAACGACATTCTCTCTCTCTTTCTCACACACACATCCACACATACATTCATCAAAAACTTGGTATCTATAGACTATGACTTGGTATCTATAGACTATGACTATGATCTAAAGAACCTCAGTATGCTGGCTGAAAACTCCTGGGAGGCTAAATAATCATTAACATAGAAGAGGTCATAATATATATGGCTACTGAGGGGATTGTAGTATTCAAGTACACAAGTATATTTTGCCCAAGCAAATTTTGCAACTGAAAATTATAATTTTACACAGTTGAAATTTTCTGCTAGGGAAAAAGTATTCATTTCCAGGTACTTTATATTTTCTAAAGGGAAAATGTAAATGTAGTAATTTGCTTTGACTTTGTTGATCTGATTCAGAATATTTTTCAGCTTGTTGAACTGAGCCAATGCATTTAATTATGAGTCGATTTGAGAAAACAATTGCAAAATACATGAATCAATTATATTGCTCTCTCAGCAAACTGCCTTTGAGCTGCTATACACTGTCTTTCCAGACTGGCTTTGTTGGCCAGTCTTTCTGGAGAATGATAGCTGAAATCATGCATGCAGATATCATTCTGAGTTTCATGATGCTCAATAAAAGATGTAAATAAGCATAGGAAAAAGTGGGACATGGAACTTCCAACTAAAATTCAGATAAAGTGCCAATATGGAGCAAATAATTTTGTTATGTAACTGACTCAAAATGAATCATTCCAGGTTGATTCAATAAACCAAAACAAGGCTTTTTTTTTTTTTTTTTTTCCTGAAACTGAATAATACAGATTTGCCCGGGGAGATATTCAATCAGGAGAAATGAAAATCAGTCCGCTACTTCGGTTAGCATGGCTGTTTAATAATCTGACCACTTAACTGTGCTATATAAAGTTGCCTATGATGTTAATTGTATCTATAACTGCATACTAAATGATCTCTACAAACTTAGTAAGAAGGAATTAAGGGAGAAGATGTCACCTGGCTGGCTGGCATCACTAAAATAAAATTGAGTAAAAAAAAAGGAAGGAAAATGATTAAAAAACAAAGTGGTTAAATTTTGATATAACAACTGAGATATGAGAAAGGAAAAATATTACATTACAATTCGGTGGGTGAAGAATTTAATCTATGAAACTGATCCTATTTATCTTCACCTGGAGCCTCAGTCTGAGATATTGAGTAAGATGAGTATGTAACCACCACTGAAAATTAACCTAATTCATACCCACTGGTTTTAAAGATTCAGTGTACGTGATGTCTGTGGACACTAGAGGGAAGCACTTAACTGAGCTATTGCAGTTTATGGCATTGAAGAGAAAACGGGAACAGCCACTGTACTGATGGACTCTTTTTCATTTGATGGCAACATTAAAATTTTTCAGGGAGAAAACACAATTAGTGGACTAAGGAAATGAATGTAGGTTATGAGGCTTATTCTTCCTGTAATGGATATAAATGTACTCTAAAACTTCAGTTACTGTTACGGATCATGGACAGCCAAGCAAATTATATATTAAACTAATCGCAGGTAATGCTTATGTGTCACGGTTTCATCTTTTCTTCCTTTCTCCTGCAACTGATGTTTCCTAATTTAAACATGTTCCTCCTTTAGTACAAGTAAAAGGAAAAAATCTTTAGGGTCTGATTCACTACCTTCTGTAGTTTTTATTTCTGGCCTGGTGTGGTAAAGGAGAGTCTTTTTTTACTTTGTGCCCAAGTTAATGACTGTAACATATTGGATCTCATGCACAATTCATGAGAGCTGATTTAGCATTAATGCAGGTGCATAGAATGGCTGGAGCTGTTCACCTGTTCTCCCTGATGGAGGCAAAATGATTTCTAACAAGGAGAAACGGAGGAATGAATCAGGGAGATAAAATAGGTAATGTATATATAAATGTGGCTTAAAATGCATTGTAAATGATTTGAACATATCTAGTCAAATACCTTTCTCTAGTGGCAGGTTAATCTTCTAGTCAATGCTAAAACACAAAGCTAGATTGTCATCCTGTTGGCAGCCCTCTGAAGCAAATTAGGACTTGATCCTTCTGCCAGTGGAATTATTGGCTGGGAATCATATGCACAATATGCTGCTTCAAATGCAATCACAGAAATGTGCATTTGACTTAACTGGGTAAAACTCTTCACCTGATAGTCACCTGCTAACTTATAATCACTTGATAACTTGTCACTTCTCTAACTAATTTTCTTGTAAAATGTAGAAAGAAATGCTAGCAAAATAAGATTTTTTTATCCCCATGCTTATTGAAAATAGATTTTGGTCTGTTGGTTCCAGTAGCCTTCAAAACTGCTATCAAAATTGGTTTTCTTTTAAACTTATATTATTATAGAGTTATTGCATT
This sequence comes from Fulmarus glacialis, assembly GCF_000690835.1. Taxonomy (NCBI): domain Eukaryota; kingdom Metazoa; phylum Chordata; class Aves; order Procellariiformes; family Procellariidae; genus Fulmarus; species Fulmarus glacialis. Next base: position 55,388 of record NW_009195838.1, on the reverse strand, counting down.
TATAGGAATGAAATTATTTTCTTCCAAAATTAATATTGACAGGCATTTACCATTCCTAAATGCTGCAAACCTGTATAAAGTGCTCAGTCACTATTTCCTGTTCAGTTTCTCATTTCAGCTTTTTAGCTTTTGCCCTGCTGAGGAAATACATGAACAGGGAAAAGTGGACCTAAGTACTCGGAGTCTATATGGCTTGCTTAGACTAGAACTATAACTTTTAGGTGCTAATACTAAGTAGAATTCCATTCAGTAAAGAAGGCTCAGGGGGGATCTTACCAATGTACATAAATACCTGAAGGTAGGGTGTATAGGGGACGGAGCCAGGCCCAGTGACAGGACCAGAGGCAATGGGTACCAATTGAAATGCAGGAGGTTCCCTCTGAAAATCAGGAAACACTTTTCCACTGTGAAGGTGATTGAGTACTGGCACAGGGTGCCCAGAGAGGTGGTGAAGTCTCCATCCATGGAAATATTGAAAAGCTGTCCGGACATGGTCCTGAGCAACCTGCTCTGGCTGACCCTCTGATGAGTAACAGGGTTGGATTACACACTCATGAGAGGTCCCTACCAACCTCAACTATACTGTGATCCTGAGATTCTGTGAAATGTACTATCTATAATAAATATCACCTAGAAACTATTTATAGGTATATTTATATAAGAAAAATCCACATTATTTTAAACTGTATCATATATATGTAATATTAGAGAGTGATAAATTTTAATAGCAAATAGCTAATTATTCCTTCTCAAATTTCACATAAAAGTGGTTTGCATGGTATTAAAATTTTCAAAAATGTTATACTCTATTTGGGATAAATTTCGAAACTCTTCTACAGGTTAGTAGGGTCTTTTCTCCAGACTCAAATTTTTATAATGACTTAATCTCCCTGACTACCAGATAGTAATTCCAAACTTTCCTGACAGATAAAATTTAGAAGCTAATTCACCTATCAGTGTCTGCAAAGTTCTATGCCACCAGTTTCACAGAAACTTGCATTTGATGCTGTCAGTTATTTAAAATGAGCAAGTAGATCAAAAGTTTCATATACCATCCGTAAGCCACATTATAGAGACTATTTTAAAGCTACCAGGTAACTTTTTTTATCTGTCTGGAGTATGCCTTGATGTAGCTTTGCCAACTAACACTGTGTATTGTGCAATAGATGATGCTACACATCTATAAAGGTCTGCACAGTCTTCCAGAGAGTACAGATTTGTTCAGAGAATTTGCCCATGGTATGATGTACATGTGCTATTGTACTGACAGCTTGTTATGGAAATTACGCACGCCAGCCACCATAACAGGGTTCGACTCTAGGTTTCCGTGTAAGCTGATTCCTGTATGAAAGTACTTTTTATTAATAGTGCTACAGCTCGAGCTGCGTGCCTCCAAAGAGGGACCCCGAACAAAGAAATCCTTGGGCAATTATACCCTCATAATCTAAGTTCCCCACCCCTCACGCGATAGTTTGGACCAACAGTAATATTAAGGTCTGGGCTCTTGCTTTTTTATTGGTTTGATTTGTTTGCTGTTTCGTTACTAAGCGATTGCTGGGTGGTCATCTTCTTATACAATATCACATCCTCTCAGGTTGGTTTTGTCCGATTCTGTAGTTAGCTATTTGGCATGTTGTAATATGGTTGTTACAGTTCATATACCACAATCTATAGGCTTTGTCTACTCTAGCTATTAATGTTTAAGCTGCTAGCTCCAAGTTTCAACTAACTTTTTCTACAACAAACTGGAGAGGTGTCAGAGAAGGTAGAAAGAGATAGAAGTTTCTCCCAAGAGAAGACCCTATTTATTGGAAAGTCTAATGGATCCAGACGATGGTAAAGCATTGTTATAGCAACACCTAGACATGTTTAATACAGAAGGCAGTGTGTATATATACACACTGGTAGTCGACTGTGGTAGATCTAACTTAATCTTCATGATCTATGTAAGTCACACATACAGCAGGACATATTAATAACATTACTACTAATGATTTCCATTATCTCTGCATCATTTTCTTGGGCCAGAAAAAAGGTGTGAAGGGACAAGATGATATCACCAACTTGCAGGTTCTGAGCAAGTTCTGAAATCTTTGTTTCAGATTACGGCTTCATTTCCTTTCCTATCAATTTAAATTCTAATTCCATTTTACTGTTCTTCCATCTCTTAGTTTCCTTCCGTACAATAAGAACTTAGTCAAACACATGCAGCTGTATTACTGTTTGCTCTGACCAGTCTGGTAGCCTGAAAGTCCTGGGCAGCCTGGTCTGTTGTGAAAGACTAAGAGGGAATTTACAGTGTTTTCTACAGCCAGGAGAGTAAAGGACTAGCTTAAATGTCAGGCTTTGGTTTATGCACCAAACTTTTTAGGAGACTATGTCACACCTAGTGGAAACTAACCTTTGGTCAGGAAGGAGTGTTATACTTCCCCACTTTTTGTTTGTCTTTCTCTTGATATCCTGTACATAAACCAAGCTTCAAGTTTGAGGTTTCGAATTGAGATGGAAATGAATAACCATTGTGTATGTAATTCTTTCTGGTGCTCAATACGGCAATCAAATCAAGGTAATAAATTAAGAGAGTAGCATTTCAAACCATGAAGACTGAAATTTCCAAGCCTAGATGACAGAGTGAGAGTACTGGAATTACATTAGGGATCACCCAACTGAGGGTCCTAAGACTGCATTGCACAGGCAACACTGCACTCATATTATCCTGAGGAAAATTCTATGGATAGCCTAAAATAATTATCCAAAAGTAACTGTCTATTTCAGGATTGACTGACTAGATCTCTAGGTTTTACTGAATTTATCTGATTAGACCTCTATTGATTGTAATGGGAGCTTAGCTTGCATGTAAACATCTAAATTCAGATGTCTAAATCTGTGAGCTGTACCACTCAGGTTGACTATATTTTAATAAAAAGACACCCAAGATAGCTTTAAACTATCCAGCTTGGCTAAGTCCAATCTAATTTCACAGCAACATAGAATTTAGCTCAGAATAATATCCTGCCATTAAGGGTGACTACAGTATAGGTTATTTTGGAAACCTGCAGTAATTTACTTTGGGTAATAAAAGTTTTAGCATTGACTTAAATAGGATGTTATTTGGTAACCAAACTGTTTACCAAGCCGTGCTATGCAGCCTTGATGCAAAAAGTATTTATTCCTTGTGCATTCGTGCTAGGGATATAGAATGAATTCAGCTGGTGAAATCCTGGCCACTTTGATGAAAGAATGACATACTATAATGACATTATAATAATCTTTATTTCATTTTTTATTATGTAATATTGCTTCATTTGCTTGCATGGACTTTGAACATGACCGAGGTGATGCAGTGACACATAGCTCATTACCATGGCTGGCTTCTGTTAAATCATAATTGATAGTGCATTCAAATAGTCAAAGTTATTCTTGCCTTAAATGTGCAAGAAGGACACTGAGGTGCTGGAGCGTGTCCAGAGAAGGGCAACGAAGCTGGTGAAGGGTCTGGAGCACAAGTCTTATGAGGAGCGGCTGAGGGAACTGGGGCTGTTTAGCCTGGAGAAGAGGAGGCTGAGGGGAGACCTCATCGCGCTCTACAACTACCTGAAAGGAGGTTGTAGCGAGGTGGGGGTTGGTCTCTTCTCCCAAGTAACTAGTGATAGGACGAGAGGAAATGGCCTCAAGTTGTGCCAAGGGAGGTTTAGATTGGACATTAGGAAAAACTTCTTTACTGAAAGAGTGGTCAGGCCTTGGAACAGGCTGCCCAGGGAAGTGGTGGGGTCACCGTCCCTGGAAGTATTTAAAAGACGTGTAGATGAGGCACTTAGGGACATGGTTTAGTGGGCATGGTAGTGCTGGGTTGACGGTTGGACTTGATGATCTTAGAGGTCTTTTCCAACCTTAATGATTCTATGATTCTATGATTCTATGATTACAGTTACTGCCACAACATTTCTTCTGCCACCATGCTTCTTTTTGGTAACCTTTCTGAATACCTTTCTGAATAACTTTTCTTTATAATCTTCTCTAGTATTAATTAAGTGAAGGAGACCTTACTGCAGCCTTTCAATACTTAAAAGGCGCTTAGAAGAAAGATGGAGAGAGACTTTTTACCAGGGTCTGTAGTGATAGGACAAGGGGTAGTGGTTTTAAACAAAAAGAGGGTAGATTTAGATTAGATGTAAGGAAGAAATTCTTTAGTATGAGGGTGGTGAGACACCAGGTTGCCCAGAGAAGCTGTGGATGCCCCATCCTTGGAAGTGTTCAAGGTCAGGTTGGACAGGGCTTTGAGCAACCTGGTCTAGTGAAAGATGTCCCCGCCCATGGCAGGTGGGTTGGAATGACTCTGTGATTCTATAATTCGATGAATATATTTATATTTGAATTCTAAACCATTAGTAATGTAAATTGTTTTAGTGATGCAAAACTGTAGGCAGTTTTGAAAATTGACTAAATATCCCTCTCTCCTATTTTTTGCACTGTAACAAAACTGCTTTCTTTTTTATTCAGGGATTTTTCCTTGGATATTAATTTGGCCTTTCATTAGACTTATAAAAGTAAAAATATTCTTGTAAGATGTCACAGAAATTAAAAGTAACCAATTTACAGACATGCTTCTTCAGTGATCCTCAGTCAGTCCTTTTGTCTTTTATATTTACAATAACCAATTTCAGGTAACTCTCCTAAATTTAATAATTCATATTTTCTTTACTTTCTTGCAAATGAATTAAAAATAAACACTTCTAAATCTCTTTTAAGATATGATCTTAAAAGCAGCTTTGTTGGCTAGGACATCATTTAGATTAATTTGGAATTCTCAGTAGGTTCTTATCTGTTCTATTACTGATGATAGGATCACACTATACTCCCAGACTTCACTGGAGGGACCGTAGGTGGCTACTGTTAGCAGGCAGTTAGGCAAAATGCTTGCAGAATTCTGACACTGGGCAAGCACGAGAGGCAGGGAGGGGTGTGCACAGAGCTACCTCTGTGCTATTATCTGAGACTATCAGTTGCAACCTACAGTGGTATTCTGGTTCTTGAATTTTCAAATTTTCTGGACAGTATTACTAGTAACCAACTAGTAATTAGTGACTAAAGTAAGCTTCTATTAAAAAAGGTTATGGTTCAGTCTAAAATGGCCTCTGCTTTTCCACTGTGGGTTTTGGGGGTTTTTTTATAAATTTAGCAATCCACTTTAGAATATGTTTTTCTAACTGTAAGTTTCAGCAGGGTTTTTATATTATTCCTTTTTCTGTTATCCTCAGGTAACCTGCCCATGAAATTTATATTCACTGTCACTTCCCTAGTATGACTAGGATATACTGTGAGACATTGATTTCTTCTTTTATACCACTGAGAAGAATAATTTGGTTTTTTTTTTAAATCTCATGGCCTATTCACATTAGCTGGTAAGAAGAATTTTCTAACCTCAGATGATGCCAACGACAGTTAAAATTCATTATTAGCTACCTGTATGGTGTTATGCCAAGAGGCACATCTGATACTGAGGTTCTGTCCTGTTACATCCTGTATGCAAAAATGACAGCTCTTGTTTAAAGACTACACAGTAAATATACAAATCAGACAGAATGTGAAGCAGAACACAGGTACAAAAAGATGAAAGGTGGGAGTCACCATAAGTAAATATAGTTGTCTGAAAGGTTCAGATATTGCCTAATAGATGTCATTAATAGAGTAAGGAAGTCTAAAATAGCATTCTTGATTTTTTTAATAGCATTTAGACTTCCAGAGCCATATAGCAGGTTAGCAGGAAAACCAAGAGCAGATTCTAGGAGTAGGAGTCACCTCATCTTCCTTAGACATATGTAATAGAGACAGCTATTTCTGAACCTCCCTTTATATTCATTGTAGAGAAATAGACCTTTTTAGGATTCAATCCATCTGATGTATTTAAAATGTCTATTTTAGAGTTAGAGGAATTCTGTCTTAGACTTCATAGTCTATAGTGACTGGATTTCTACTGATTATACATGGAGACTGGGATGACTCAGATAAAAAGCAGACCTCTGCATTTAGTCAGATGAATTCCACCCTAAATCTTTTGGCTGAAGGAACAGTACTTTTCTCTCTGGACCATTAACTCATTCTGAATAAGAAGATAAAGGAAATCTAAGTAACTGCTGTGCATTCCCGAATAAGTTCAAATAAACCTTTTCCTTTTCACTTAGTTATGCCGAATATGCCTGCTTTGAAATTCTGAAGATACCTGACTCAACTGACTGTTTTGTATACTCATCAGCAATACTGGTCTGTATTCTACCACTCTATTATCCAAGACAAGGCACGGGATATCAAAGTGGAACATCACACAGGTACATTATTTACAGTTTCACATTATCTTATTTGCATATAAACTACCCCAATAAACAAGTGTCTAGTGAAGGAAGTCCCAAAATACCATATGCATAGTTTCAGTTACTGACTTCTTATAAAAATCCCTTCAACCAGAAAAGGGTTCCAGGGATTCTAACTTGTAATTTGTATTCCCATTATATTTAATAACTCTTTATACAATCCATCTAGGTCAGTTTAAATGAATGCCTTGTTGCTACTTAGATGATTATGGGTTGCAATTCATTTAACGTGCCCAACGATTCATGTTTAATTTATTGAATTTAATGCAATATCTGAGTGACCTATGCATGTATAGTACTTTAAATGCGTGCACACCGGCACACACAGCCCTCTGCAGTATTTTGCTTAAGTAATCAGCTTATCAATGTGCTAGAGTTTGAGATGTCGTGTGACTCTTTATGCCACTGTTTAATTTAATGCTGCTTGCAGTAATGTGTCTGTCTGGGCTGACTGGCTACCTCTCAGGAGCTCCATGGCTTTTATGCCAGCAGTAATGGTTCAAATTGTGTCCAGTTCTATGATTTGTTTCTTGGGCATCTGGCATTAGCCACTGACTTGTGTTTGGATCTCATTGTATTTTTGTGTTGGGAAACTAATTAATGAGTGCCCTTTGTTTACAGATGGAGGTATGAAACTTCCTTCAATACCTGACAAGTCAAATGGCATTTACAAGTAATAATATCTTTTGTAGAAAAGATCTTTCTGTATTATAAGGCTCTGTAGGGTATATCTGTATGATTCCCTGAGTCTTTTGTAGTGAAGTTTTTCATTAATGTGAGGAGAGTGGAGACTGCCTCAGGGAAATTTGAGCTCTCTTAAAATCCAGAAGTTCAGGTCTTTACTCTTGGCAGACCTATAGTTTTATGCTGCCTATTAGCCTATTCTGTGTTCTGTTCCAGATAAAAGACTCTGCTTTCAGTTCTCATCATGATACCAAATCCTTGCAAGACAGGGGCAATGAAATTATTGAGGAAAAATGCTGTTGGCTTGATGAAATCCACATTACCAGCAATGTTTTTTACCTTAACCACATTCCTTTCATATCTCTAAACCACAGTGCCCAAGCTGGTGCTTGATATCAGTGATATCAAGTAAGGGGAAATTCATATGGCATTCTTATCACCCAGTTCCAGAATTTTTTCTAACCTTTGTCTACATGACCAAATTCTGCTTTTCGCATTCATCAAATCCTGTGATTTTTTTGTTATATGCATTTTCCTGGGTTTTAAGTCCTCATAGCAGGATAACTGAGAAGGAGGACCTCACTATAATCAGCTTTATTTCTGACTTCTGTTGAAGTACCTCAGAAAAAAAGAGTTCAGAAACTAGTTATCTGCAAGATCTTGTAAGTTCCATCTGCTAAATATTTGGATTCTAAACAGTGAAATATAGTTCAGTGTACTTTTTCTTGCCATATAGTTCCCAAGTAAACATCAATGTGCACTGTAGTGACTACTGAGATGCGCTAGTTTTAATTTCCTGTTAACAAATAGACCACAAATCCCCAAGGAGCAATGGTAATTCCATACTCAGATCTACATAACTTAGTTACATTAAATTATACCCTGTAGAGGGTCATAAAATGTTAAGGGCAAAGTAGCATGGCTGACTTCCAGCACATCAAAAACATTCAAATGTAGGCTGGAAAGATGCCTAGCAGAGGCATCTCGCAGAAAGATCCTAGATTAGAGTTTCTTCTTTTAAAAAAGTTAAATTTAGTGCAAATACGTTTATTGGCCCCATAAACATTTAGACCTTATAAAGCTTACCTATCAACTTTATAGAAGAATTTGCTGGCATAGCAAACCTTTGCACTGAGTGCTAGTTTATTACCAGGATCCTCAGAACAGTTGTCTAGCAGAGGTAAAATGACATAGTTCCATCATTGGAGTTATGATTTATGTCAACTGATGTGCCAACCAGTGACTTGTATTTATTTCTATTGGCATCCGTTTCTTTTAGAAACATTTCAATCTAAAATCATCCATCTAAAATCAAACTGAAGTAACATAAACCCATAGCCAACCACTTTGTCCTGGTTTCAGCTGGGATAAAGTTTATTTTCTTCCTAGTAGCTGGTATACTGTTCTGGATTTAGTATGAGAGTAATGTTGATAACACACTGATGTTTTAGTTGTTGCTAAGTAGTGCTTACACTAAGTCAAGGACTTGTCAGCTTCTCATGCTCTACCGACTGAGAAGGCTGGAGGTGCACAAGAAGCTGGGAGGGAGCACAGCCAGGACAGCTGACCCAAACTGGCCAAAGGGATATTCATAGCATATGACATCATGCTCAGTATATAAACTAGGGGAAAGCTGGCTGGAGGGCCACTGTTCAGGAACTGGCTGAGCATTGGTCGGCGGGTGGTGAGCAATTGCATTGTGCATCACTTGCTTTGTATATTCTATTATTATTATTATTGTTATTGTTGTTGTTACGGTTGTTGTTGTTGTAGTTGTTGTTATTATTATTATTATTGTTATTGTTGTTGTTACGGTTGTTGTTGTTGTAGTTGTTGTTATTATTATTATTATTGTTATTGTTGTTGTTACGGTTGTTGTTGTTGTAGTTGTTGTTATTATTATTATTATTGTTATTGTTGTTGTTACGGTTGTTGTTGTTGTAGTTGTTGTTATTATTATTATTATTGTTATTGTTGTTGTTACGGTTGTTGTTGTTGTAGTTGTTGTTATTATTATTATTATTATTTTCCCATCCTTTTATGTCCTATTAAACTGTCTTTATCTCAACGCACAAATCTTACTTTCCCACCCCCCCCGCCCCGATTCTCACCCCCATCCCACTGGGGCAGGGGGAGTCCGCGAATGGCTGTGTGGTGTTTAGCTGCCTAAACGGCAGGGTTAGGCCAGGTTAAGCCATGACAACCTACACATAATCAAAGCTTGAAATGAATCCCTAGTCTTTAGCTGTAATGACTTTGAGAGAAAAAGTGGGTTGCCTTGTAGAAAACCCCTAGGAGATAAAAACAACAGAAAAAGTTTTGTTGCCTTAAACATATAATGTAGTGTAGTTAAATGATGAGAGGGTAACAGCCAAATTTAGTGTCATTATGCTCTTGTGGGACTGATAATTCCTTCTTGGACATTATAATTGATGGTAAAATCAGAAACATGTCCCTGTGGAAGTTGATTTTGATGCCATTTTGCAATCTTGTTAATTTATCTCAAGGAAAAACAGGTTTATGGTCACGTGTCTCCAGGGCACGCCTCTTGCCCACCTTATGGAGATTTGTTGACTGTTCCCCTGCAATGTCTTGCTGACTGTCCTGTCATTCCCAAATCTGGGTTCTGCAGATTTTGGGGTTCCATGTAAATATAGGGAAGGATTCAGGCAAATCCTTAATAAATACAATAACAGTGTGCTAGATACTATAGCACTTGCCTGGGCAAACCCGGTAATTTCTTCACTATTTTTCCATGCTTTAAGGTCTATGAAGTTGAGCTAATCAGTACTATGTATAATGAATTTGCATCTACTCTATGTAATCCAAAAACTAACATTAAAATGCTTTTGGATGTGAAGCATCCTACCTAAATCTGAAACAAGTTGCTCCATTTCAGTTGTGATGATCATACCTCTTTTTGACCCTAGTAAAAGTTTGGATAGTCCTGGATGTTACATCTTCTTCCTCCAAGACTGAGAAATAGAAGAGTTCTGTAATCAATGTAATAATGCCCTGTACCCCATATCCAAATGGTTCACTGACAAACAAGTAGGGGCTAAAGTCCAGCACCTATCCGGTAACCAGAGTACTACATTGCTACCTGAGTGTCTGGATAACATCACTTGCTATTCTGTAGATTTCCTGTAGTGTCTAGGACAAGTTCCTTAATTAACTGATACTCTATTTTACATTTATAAAGTGAAGACAGTAGTTGCAATGGTATTGGGGAATAAATGCATTACAGATTTTGTATGTCTCAGCTACTATGGTAATAGAAGCAATATAATTTCCATAGAGGATCGATTTTTGCTTTGTTTTGCAATATGATTTATGACAAATCCATGACTGAACCTGATCTTTAGAAATATCTTTGAAGCATATTGTACCATTTTTTCCTGCCAGCTCTTGTGAGAATCCTGCGTTAGTTACATTCCGCCTGTATTGCAGCTAATGGAGAGTTTATTGTCTTAAATGCATCTTCACTGGCAGCAAGGCTTCCAGTATGAGTTTCCTGGCAGCAGCCTGCTGATTTCAGAAATGACATATTTCTATTGGTGGAAGAGATGAACCTCTAATTGCCTTTTTTGATGATGTCAATATATATATTACATGTAGCTGTTAAATTGCTCAGCAACTTTTAGTAATATATATCCTGTGAGATGTCACTTTCATTTCATGCTACACAGCTTTTCTTTCTTCCTTTAACAATAGCTTAGTTCCCTGTTCACCTCTATGTGCTGAGGTTGTGTGATCAGAACAACAGTAGATGCAATCAAACTCACAATTAGACTGTGATTCACATTATGTAAAAGATTCATCATGCCAATTGATGTGAAATGACATGAGGTCTCTAGGCAGTGATTGCACAAGGCTTTAATCTCCCCACACGCTGAACCCTGTACCTATAGTGGTTCAGCAAAGCTTAGTTGTAATCATTTTTGGACTAATGCCTTTCCATGATTTCATTATGAAGAGTATAACAATGAAGCCTTTTTCTGCTACTTCTTTTAAATGCCAGGGTGTGCTGATTACACAGTTAGCATCCTGCATGTAGTTGACCTTTTGAGTAGAAATGGTATGAGACCAGTGTTTTTTACCATTCAGGGGTTAGGTGTCTTACTGAAGACAGATGACAATTTTTTGTTCTTTATCCTAGGATTCCTCTTTCCCGTCTTGTCCCACTGGGTCAATCACTTGGAAACTTTCCAAAGACAAGTGCATACGGGCTTCTTGTAGGAGCTCAATCCAAAAAGCAGGCATTTTTGTAATTTCTAAAATGAACAAGCATCTTAGATGAGATGGCTCTTCTAAACATCAATTTTCAGGAAAAGTGACTCCTAACCATAGCCTACATGTTCATGTAATTTATTGTAGACAAAAATTAGACTTTTTATATGGGCATCTTTGAAAGACCGCAAGTATCACTCCAGATCTCTGACTGGAGTGGTGAGTGACAGGTGTATGTGTGTATATCAAGAGCAAGATGTGGAGGAGAAGCATAACTCCACATAATGGTTACTGATTGGAAACTGTGCAATGACTGGATGGGCAGGTGTTTTCCAGCCTTGAATTCTGAGTAGAAGTGGATTTGTCTTTAGTGCCTGTGAATGACAAGAAATACATAGATCCTAAAGTGCGTGACTAAACTCTCTTTCAAAGAACTGAGTATGACTGAGTAGCACTCATTTTTCATTTGTGAATAACTTATCTAGATGAAAAATCCTTTGAGACACATATATCAAAATAAAAAATCAGAAATATGTAAATTGTTATGTCTTTGGTCAATAATTGAAAACATTCATTTCCAGAACTGTAAAAAATTAATCTTTGGCTATTTTGGAATTCATGCTGTGTCCTATTTCATTAAGCAGGAAATGCAGATGATTAAGGATCTGCCATAAGCTGTAGTCATTGACTTCTGATAGAATACTTTGAAACTATTTGTGCTCAGAGTTCTTTTAATTAACTACTTTTTCTACAGGATCAAAGAGAACTGGAGCCAAAACCCACTGAAAGCAGGAGATCAGATAAAGCTTAAACAAAAAATGATATTCTGTAGTTGGAAATCCCATTTTTCTATTCACACACGTGCTGTAGCGCAAAAGCTGTGTTCCCCAAGAAGAGTTACGACCCCATGAAAGATGTTCTGGAGACTTCCTGAAGTCCAATAGGGACTTTGCTGTTTTTACTGTTTCTAACACTACTGAAAACCATGTTTAGCTGTTGTAAATATGGAGGGCATTATAAAACTCTCATACAGATGAATTTTTCATGAGAGAAAGTTGTGGGGTTTTCGTTTTTTTCCAGAGGCAAATTGTGTGTTTCTATGGATCAAATACGTTGCACCAGATTAAAATCTCGGTCTGATGAAGATTTGGATTCCATTTCACATTCCTGTGATTTGATTCCAGTTTGTACACCACTAGTAAAGCCTCTCAAATAGTGGCATACCAAAGATGTCTTTATATGTAGCCACTCTGAAATTCTTTATTCATAAAAGCAGTGCATGTGCTATAAGCTAAGTAGACTGCTACAGAAAGGTCAAATCATCTCGTCCATCTTAAGGAAAATTGTTGACTCAGTTGTTAAAGCTCTTACCTAAAATAAGTGATCTTTATACTTTTACATTTTGTCTTATAGTCCTCACTATTGATAGGAGGAATTAAAACTCACCTATCTTCATGGATCTTCAATGCCTTTAATAACACTGTGCCATACTATGTAAGTATAATCACTTATTACTATGTGAGTAATATGGAAAGACTCTGGCATAGCTGAGCCTTGCATAAAGGCATTCTCAGTTCCTAACCAAATATATAGCAAAAAAGAGTCCTCTTTAATTTCTAAAATTTCATAGTCGTGACTCATTCTTTCAAGTTCTAGTCTTTTGAGCAACAGGAGTAAAAAGTGATATTTACTAGGCAAAATCTATATATTTTCTGTTGATTTGAGGAAATTTAGTATATCTCATGGGAAGAAGTACTAAAAATCAGTCATTGCTCACTCAAAAATCTCAATGTTGGGTTTCTACAAATTTTCTGTTTATTTGTCTACCAATATAGCTATTTGATTAATTACTAAGACTGGGATAACAAGGCCAAGGAAAACAGCAGTGGTTCCCTGAGCAAATATGGTGTACAAATTTAACAATTCACAAAAAAAAATGATGGTCTGGTTTCTCAGCAGTTGTAAATATGTAGAAATATCTCATGTATACCTTTGTTTTATTTTGTTGTTTTCAGATAATGTAGCTATACAGGAAATCTGACTTTTTTCATTACTTCTGTTCATTGCTTTTGGAAACTGTTTAATTGGATAATGTTTGATTTTAATTAATACAGACACTAAAAGTCAATGAGCTGAAAATTCTCTGAAGCGTTTTTGCAGAGCAGTATCTAGGTTTAACTTTAAGTGTCAAATTGCCATTTTTTATTTTGCCATCACTAGACTTACAACAAAACTTTGTGTGCAAAAATAGAAATAGGAAGAGATGTCTTAGGGGGCAGGCAGATGATTGTTAGAAATCTGTGATTTGGCAGTTTTTGTCTGGTCTACATTCCATGTGGAAATGGTGGACCAGACTCAAAGTCTTTTAGATATGAACATCTTCCTCCTAATGCTCCATCCTGCAGTATTTTATTAGAATATTACCTCTAGCTTCTTGACAGAGACTGTATAGGCATAAGAAATATAAGGTTTAAAAAAAAAAAAGAGGGAAAACAATAATAAAAAAATGAGTACTTATATAGTACAAGTAAGCCTGGTCAAAATATTTTCTCTCTTTGCATTCTTGAAACAAAAATCAGATGATGTACTCAGAAGCTATATATTTTGTAACATTTTGTACTTACCTCACACTATAGACTTGGTGTTGACTGAATTTTGACCCCCAATGACATGGGGGTTTGAGCTTACAGAAAATCGGCTCATCTGCGCTGGAGAGAGTCTTATGATTCAATTCAGAAAAACACTTAGGCACATGCTCAACTTAAGCATTAGATATGACTATTGAAGTCTATGAAACTAATCTGGTAACAAGCACTTAAGTGTTTTATTTATTTGGATAAGGAGCACAGAGAACATGAGCAGAAAGATAAAAGGAATAATTTTGGAGAGCTTCACTAGTATCTAGAGAATGATCCTTAAATAAACCCCAACATTTGCCTGCTGCAGAATCTGTGGTTTGGCCTCCTCAACTATGTGCAAAGCCACATAAGAAATCTGTATTATGACTCCTGTTGTGAGCTGAAAGTAGCATAGCTTCATAAGCTCAATGCTGTTCCCAGGCTTATATACTTCATTTTCCAATTCTGGTCTTCAGTAGGGGAGGAAATAGGGTAACTGCTGACATAGACAGACTTAGGAGAGACCACTCAAGCTATTTAACATATGTAGATATTTCACTGGTAACGTTTAAATGGCCAAAATCTATCCCAAAGGCCATTTACAAGAAAACATTCGGCTGGCCATTCGATTTTGATAGATGTAATTTTTTTTCTAAATGAGCTTGACATTCATTATAATAGAAACATATGTCGATAGTAACAGTGTTGAGGGCCATGTGCCAGCCTTCCTTTGTTGCTCCTGATTGAACACTGGAACGCTGGCTATGCTCAGGTTGTTTCCAGCTAGGACTGCAGATGTTGATTTTGCTCTTCTACTCACCAAGCAATAGGCATGTCCAATTATACCTATCACTAACTAGAGTTTTTATGCACCTGTAATTTATTTCTTAATCAAAACAAATTTACGGGTGGAAACTGAGATTAGAGAATCATTTTTCAGATGAACATATAACATTATTACTTTCCCATCTCTATCTACCTGTGATTTGCCCTTTCTTCTCTCTCTCTGTTGATTCTCAGTGTTGCACCATCACTTTGCAAGGGTCTATCTCTAGATACATAGCATTACCAAGAGATAAACTTTTTTTAACATTCCTTCAGGAAGAATTTAGACATATACATTTAGAAATTTAAATTTAAATTTAGAAATGCTGTAATTCTCTAAGGGTATGTGTAGGAGAGTAACGTCTTCAGAGTTTTGGCATAGCTGAATAGGATGCTT
The DNA here is from genome assembly GCF_000690835.1 of Fulmarus glacialis. Lineage (NCBI taxonomy): Eukaryota > Metazoa > Chordata > Aves > Procellariiformes > Procellariidae > Fulmarus > Fulmarus glacialis. Next base: position 40,266 of record NW_009195838.1, on the reverse strand, counting down.
TCACCAACCTTTGCCTCTAACCCTTGCACGTCTAATGCTGATGAAGTCAGCAGAGCACTTCAAAGAGTATAAGCTGGTGGTATGGGAGCCCCTGGGGAGTCACTTGCAGTTGCCTCCAAATAGCACCTTAGGAATCAAGTGGGTCTTAGATAATGACACTTGTTGAATTTGAAGTATGATATCCAGCAGCAGGAGTTTCACGAGTTGCACTATGTCCCTGAGTGCACTAGCAGACCCTACAACCTCTTCCCCACTCCTAGCAGTTTAGCTGATAGTCTTCAAGGCCTTCTTAGGTATGGTGCCACTGTGTAAACTTGGATCAGACTTTTGTGAAATGAGTTGTGTGAGAAAGATCTGTAAGAAGTCTCATTTGGGATCTTCACCCATGCAACACCTGCCCTTGGCTCAGGAGCTGCATTTAAGCTCAGGCTTGGTCCTTGCCTGGGCTATGCTGTAGGTATGCCTGCGCCTGGCCTTGCACCTTGCTGATCCTGACCTTGCCTTGCTGACTTGCCTTGTCTTGACTGCAGGGCTGCCTCATCCCTAAGGACTTGCCTGGAGATCACTGGACTGATTGATGATGCTGATTGTCATCAGACCTGCTGCTCTTCTTGTTTGGGTCTTGTGGGACACTACTCCTGCCTGATCTGCCATCAGCTTTGGCTTCTGGCTCACCTTCCCTTTGGAGCAGCCCACACTTGCTGCTAAATGACAATATAAGGTTAATAAAATTTATTTCAATGAACCTAAATTAGTTCTTCCTACAGTTAATTCTCTGATGTATATTTTATAATTTTAGATTATTTAGATGTTTTACTCTTTTTCTGTACAGAGCTCTTCCTTGTTTTGCCTTGACCCATTTAAATGACTTGGAGGTTTATGTGGACATTTTAAAATACATAAATAATGAACGTAGCAGTGGTTTGCAAATTCCTTGTGCTCTCACTAGCTGCAATATCTCTTTCCCATTTTTCCCTTGTTGCTGGTAGGCCTTTCCACCTTAACAAACACCAAAACTTACCACAATGGAATGGAAGAAATACCATGTAGCAGCTGTAGCTTGCAATTCTCATTTTTGTTCTACTTTAGAACTGGGTAAAATAGTAGTTGCATGTATTTAGTTAGATCAATTTTGGTTAGAAGATGCTGATTCATCAAAATATGCTTGTGATTAAGTCGGTTTTGCTGATTCTCCTCACTATAAAGAGAGTGTTTACTATTGATTTCACATAAGATAATTATTAATGGAAACAGCTGAAGAAAGTACTACAATATGACAGCAGGTAAACCACAAAGGAAAAAAAACCAGAAGAAGGAAAAATGAAAGAAATTAAGGAAAAATAATGAAAAATGAAGGAGATTATAATTAGTGCTTGCTTGAGGCAACTTCAGTAATACTCCAAACTCATGGCAGAGCCTTGTTAGTATAAAATAGCTCCATAGAAATGCATTTCCTAACAGCTGCGCCCAGCTGAGGTGCAGCAATCCCTATAAAAGGGCTGAGATTCATGTGACATTTCTGCATTCTGCATCTTAAGATTGGAATATTTAAATTTTCAGATTTTTTTGTTGCCAATGTTAAAATATTTCTTCCAAATTAGTCTATTGCTTCCAGAAATGTGCTGAAATTCTGAAAATACAAAATAGCAGGTATTTTTCTTAGGAGTATATGGATGCTATTTGTAAAAAAAAAAAACCCAAGAAAGACAAAAAACTAAACTTACGTGGGAAAAGAATATTTTTTTACATTTGCCTCCAGCTGGGATGAGAGAAATTGTTCTACCAACTTATTAAGGTTTTAATAATGTGAAATGAAAAGAGAGAGAATATTAGCTTTGTTTTGTCAAAGAGTTAACATTGTATGTTACCCATACATCCTTCTCTAAAATAAAGTGGGTAATAAATATATTTCTCTTGTGCTAGTGGTATTCCTGAGTGTAAAGAGTGAATGAAAGATGAAGGGAGGTATTTGGAAAGGAGGGTTCATTTTGATTTGTGGGTACCACATCACAAATCTATCTGTCCTTTACTCTAAACAGACTGTCTGAACACTGAAATACACTATATGAACATTTGAAAACAGCATGTAACAATCTGCTTGCTTGACAATCCAGTTGCAAACTGGATGTTCTGCAGACTGCTGGAGGTTAGAAAACCCAAGCAAACAAACAAAATCCAAACATTTTGGCTAATGAACAACCCAAAATCTCAAACATTGGTTATGCATTGCTGTCACTTCCCTACTTTTCTTATTCTCCTTTACTGATCTATATTTCATTTGCTTTTCCTGTACTTCAAATTTAAACATCTTACAGCCTTTATATTTAATTTTATGGATTTCAATGTTGGTCTTAAATTGGATCATACCCTTTACTTGACCAAATTTTGAAACTAAATCCAGACCAATGCTGGATTGATGTCAATATTCAGCCACTAACTTTCTAGGCTTATATTTAGATATAATTGTGTGTGTTTAACCAATGACAATTTCAACTATTTCTGCCATATGTACACAAAACTGAGCTGTGCATAAATAACTGATCAACTATGCAGAAAGCACAGAGTACAGTGTAGACACATTCTCTGGATCCAATCTATGAAAGGAATGAGAGGGATTTTTTTTCTTAAATAGTATTTTCTCTCAAAATACTGTTATATATCTTTCTTATGTATATAGCTGGACTTAACCTTTAAGGGAGAGAGAGATTTTGAAACTTCCTTTAAGGCCTATGGTAAAAGACTGTTAAAGAATTTTGTTTCTGTCTTCAACTCAGCTGTCTATACTCACACCTTTGCCACAGGTTATGTCTCCATAAGAGACCTGGCGGAAAGGAGCATGTATGTGGACCTTTCCACTCTGGCATTGTAGCGTAGACCATTGATAAAGGTGGGATTGAACATGGGCGTGTGACTTTGTGCTAGAGCTCCTGCAGCTCAGGCACATATTTTCTTCTGACGACTCTGCAATTAGGCTAGTGTCCTCCAGGATAGCTTTGGAACAGACATGGGTGGTAATTTCTTAAACTGTTGCAACAAGAGTCACTAGAGCTCATCTTCCACGTTATTAAATATTAATTATATACATATACACACAGAGATATGCACACAGAGTTAATTCACCTCTTGTGTAATGCTGTATGTTTAAAAGACAAGCAGTGTTGGTTTTCTGTTTCTAGTAAATTAACATCTTTGTCCTTAGAGACAGCTGTTTTGTGTATTATATTAGAATCAAACATTGTTTATAGTCGCACTTTTTTACTTCACTGAAGTAGATATCCATTTGCATGAAAGAATGTAGATTTTTATATCATACCAATTATATATGCATATACAAAACTTTTGTGAATAAATCAGACAGCTAGCTCAAAAAATGTGTCCACCTATGGCTAAGCAAGTATTGTTTATAACAATACTTATTCCTCTGTGTGTGCCTACCGTGGGCACAGTTGCTTTCAAGGAAAAAAAAATCTGAATTTTGATGATATAAGTAGCAGCAAGACAGAATATTACTATGACCCTCTGATGCTTTTAGCTTTTTTATTTTTTCTTGAAAACAATTCTTTTCAGAACAATTGGGTTCATTTAATTGCGTTTGTAAAATATTTTCATATTACTACCCATACTGGATAATTTTGAAAGGGAGTATTATGAGCTAAATGATGTGAAAAAGTACTAAATGTTTTATAAACAAAAGAGAGGGGAAAGAAATTTTCTTCTTTTCCTGGTTTAATAAGAATTGTACCAAATAATTAATACAAAAAATTGATAGTAACAGGTTTGCTATTATTGCTGTCATCTCCATAGCACAGACATTACTGTACTGCTTTCTCACTGCTTTGTCTGTTTGAAGAGCTGAGATAGAACAATTTACTTTTTTTTTTTTAAAAAAAAACAAACAGCTTTGGTAGTTTCATCATTATATGATACTGCACAACATCAAAACCACTTTTTTGACTGAACACTCGTTTTTCATTAATGAGTAATTTATTTTTTTTTCCTTTATTTTATATTTTTATTTGAATGTTTTAATTTTTTTTAGTGTTCGAGTAAATGAGGGGCTGATAAAGCTGCTGACAGATAAGCAGAAGGAAGGCAAGACCCGTTACTGGGTCTTGGCAGCGCAGTTTCAGTTCCTTCCCACCCTGCAAGCCCTCTGGCTCTGCCAGTCCTAGGCCTCTCTTAAACTGACCATTTCTGATTCAGGCATGGAAGAATCTCCTGCAATAAATCAATATATAGATAAAGTATTTATATGCATTTAACTGCTATAGTGCCAATTCTTCTTTCAGTTTTTATGCTGTATTATGGTGTACAGGGTTTATAGGATTTCTGAACTCTGAGGTTGCCCTGTACAGTGGTGTGTTGTTATAGATAGTTATTTTCCCTAAATAAGCTTTCCTAGGAAGCAGCTGGATGGTACAAGATTTCTTGACAACAGAGTCTCAAAGGGGAACCTCCTTCTCCAGTGTGTCCTCCCTCACATTCCCTTTTCAACTAGTTGTTGCACCCAAGTAAGTAAAATCTGCTAACAGACCATTGTGTGAATGCCACTTGTGGGTTTTCCTGACTTGGACTGGTTGAGCCTACCTGGTGCTCATTTGTGCCATGTGGTCATAACAGCCCACATCTCTCCACTACTTCATTCCATGACATAGATATTTTCTTGGTAAATACCATTCAGGTGCCCAAAACTCCATTGGACAGCTGGGCTTTCATAATATTGATTCACGAAGGACCTAGTATTAGGAGTGCACAAATAGGGATCTACCACTGAAACATGATTAAATAGATCTTCCATGGCCTCTTTGTAAAGTAGGTGATCAAAGAGTGAGTCTGGAGGCAAAATCTGGTTGGTTTGATAAATAAGGATTGAAGAAGGAAGGACAACAGAGGACACGGAATTACAATTTGATCCAGTCTCCCTAACAGGAATGTCATGGTCCTCTGTCAGTCAGAGACCCAACACAAGTAGAGGGCTTTTGACCCTAATAGTTGATTTTTCGGAAGCTCAACGATCTAATGAATCAGTTACCATGAACCCCTGGTGCTTTTAGATGCTTTTTTCCTTCAAAACATTTTTTTTTCACAACAATTCATTTTATGAACTACTTGGTATTCAAATATCAGATTGTAGAAAGCTTTGCTTTACTCACAAGACTGGTTGGTTCACAGGGCTCTGATTCTGATATCATTTTCCACTTGTTCATGATAGTAAGACTTTGCCAGGACAGCTAAGATAAAGATTCTTGTCCTGGTTTCTGCTGAGATAGAGTTAAATTTCTTCCGAGTGCTGTGTTTTGGATTTAGTATGAGAAGAATGTTGATAACACACTGATGTTTTTGGTTCTTGCTAAGTAGTGTTTAGACTGGTCAAGGACTTTTCAGCTTCCCATGCTCTGCCAGGCGCACAAGAGGCTGGGAGGGAGCATAGCTGGGACAGCTGGCCCAGCTGGCCAGCGGGGTATTCCACACCATGTGACATCATGCTCAGTATATAAATGGGAGGCGTGGTCCAGGAAATAGCGATCGCTGTTTTCGGCATTGCTCGGCGGTGGTGAGCAATTGCATTGTGCATCACTCATTTTGTATATTCTATCATTTGTTGTTGTTGTTGTTATTATTATTATTATTATTATTATTTTCCCTTCCTTTTCTGTTCTATTAAACTATCTTTATCTCAATCCACAAATTTTGTTTTTTTTTTCCTGATTGTCTCCCACATCCCACTGCGGGGGGGGAGGGAAAGTGAGGGAGAGGCTGTGTGGTGTTTGGCTGCCTAGCGGGTTAAACCACAACAATTCTAAATTATGTAGTCATTCAAACTGAATAAGTACTTTGGCACAATATTCATTTTAGATATTTTTTCTAGCATGACCTCTCTCTTTTAGGTCTCTTCATTTTTCTTGTTGACCGAGCTTTGTCACTTAGGAGCATGGAATACATTAAATTGTTGGCCAACATCCAACCAACAAATTGAAGCTTATACTAGGTATGAAGAGTACTGAAGTCCACCTGTCAAGCCTACCTCATTGTTAATAATGAAAGCATAACCTAACCCTAAATTAAGAAGCGACTTTAAAACTAGCGACCCTCATTCTAGTAATGCTGGACATCACTTGAACGAAAAAACTTTTATTGTGTTTTCTGTTTGGTTGCACAAGTCAGCAAGGTTGCACATGGTAATTTCACACAAAGTAGGTACCCCTGGTGAAATCCTGCTGACGTGACACCTTTGATCATAATCCCACAGCTTTCAAGTGGCAATTTAGCCCAGAAGTCTATGAAATAAAAAGTGTTGTAGCTTTCCCCTGTAGCAGAAAGTGACAGTATTAAAAGTTGCAACAGTTTAGCAGTTTACTGGCCTTACTATACTTCATGGGTGGTGTACCAGTTTACTCCAAGTATAGTGGGTGGTTTTTTGTACCCAACAGCTGATGAATCAGGAAGCACAACATACAAATAGAGAAGATTTGCTTAGACTTTCATTGCCGTAGGGGAAAGCATACAGTGGGACTGCAGCACTGTTACACACTTCCCAAGAAGTAATTTTTATCTAGTTCTTGGTTTTTACAAACTATTTGATCTGATCAGTTCCCCAGAGTAGGGATTTTTTTCTTCTCTTTTTTTCTCTCTTCACTAGGCTGATGCATCAACAAACAGTAGGAGGGCTGGCTCATCTCCACTGATAATAGCATGAAGGATAATTTTGCCATTTGACTGACTTTCTTCTTTGACTCTAAAAGACGTTTGAAAAAAGATTAATTTAAATAGATTTCCCATAAACAGGATTTACTAAAAAAAATAAAATCCTTGCTTTAATCTCATCTGTAAATGTACAGGAAAGAAAAAGTCTACTATGATATTCCAGCATTTTAAAATGTTACTGAAGAATGAAAATATTCTCTTAGTGAGTAAATGGAACGTATTTGGGGAAATGTATTTGCAGTGAAGAATTTTTACCTCTGTGCACTTCACTGCTTTCTTAGTCTGTCAAGGAAAAATAATGGTTTTTGCTACCTCCTGCTCTTTTATAGCTAGACCCTCATCTAACCTTGACCAGGGTCATGGCATGGAATGAATTGATAAGACATACTTCATTTGGGATTAAATAACAATGAGACTGACAGAGCCTAGAGGGGCTTGCAATCCTAATGGAGAGTTTATCAGCACTCTTACAGAGGAAAAACAATATGACTTGGATTAGTTGCTTCCTATGTGCCAGTCACAAAAGACAAATATACCCCAGAGGCTAATCTAATGTGCTCTCCCAACATTTTAAAGAACATCAAAAGTGTTAAATATGTGAAACAGAGAAGTATTCTTAGCTGATTCTTACTGGAATACGTGTTACTCCACTTTCTGAGCTCACTTTCTTTGTTGTTCTTTTGTTAATCTGTGCAGGTTCTCCTATGATCCAATGGATTCTGCTACATTTGCTGTGGTATGGGAAACTTCATTCAGTTTCCCTTCTAGCAGCCTAGCTCCAAGCTGAGTATCTTATTGTAGGTGACATAAACAGTTTGTCAGAGATACATTTCGCATATATTTCAGGAGGTCAGTAAGACACTTGATCCCATTTCTAGCGTTGGAAAGAAAAGAGAAAGTCTAAGATCTGACTGGCACTCCACATGTCAGGAGATTTTGCTGTAAATGGAAAGCAAAATCTTGAAGGCAAATAATGCAAGTAGCTACATGGAACTCTGTGCTTTTGGTGCCTATCTATTTTCTTCCCAAAATGCTTAAGCCAGTCTAAATTTGCACTCTTGAAACAAGCTCAGAAATAGACTCAATTTAGTTTTCTCCACCAGCAGCATAGGTTTCTCACTACTGTTAATATCACTATTTATACAGATCATACCAGATTAAAAGCAAAAACAAAACAAAACAAAAAACCCTGAAAAACTGTGGCCAAAAATAACTCATGAGTCAGAATAATCTGTCTATTGATGAATCTCCATGAATCACCATGCAGTAGAGTTACCTGTCTGTGATCTCTCTCTCCTGACTTGTGTCCATGCATTGCCTTGCTGAGCACCAGTGAGTGCAGGCCAAAACCAAGCCAGGAAGCATGCTAGCAGTTTAAAACTACTGATGATGACCTGTTCATGCATTAGATTGTGTTCTGGTCTTATTCAGTTTACTGGTATAGATGGATTCTACAATTTTTTTTTTTCCTTGCTGTATGCTGATCTCTTCCTAAAGGAAAGATGCAGTTCAGACTTGGCATTCAGGGCTTTTTGTAGAGCAGGGGGAGAGAAGAATATATCCTTTAGACCAAAAGGCAGGGATGTACTGGAGATAGTTCCGTTCTGCACGTAGCCAGTAAAACCAGATGTAAAATGATACTTTTTTCCTATACTAGCTTTAAAACTTGCCTTCAGAAAATTTAACCTGCTAACTACTTTCTACTGAAGATCTTGAACCTGTATAAGAAATTGAAGTCTACGAACAATAGGTTTTCTTCCATTAGTTTTTCACAGACCATGAAGAAGTATTTCATAAATCTTTCATAATCATGGGTGGGGTCAGCATCCATGGAATCCTATACCCAGGTACCTCCAGAACTTTGCAATCCGAATATGATACTAATTGCATTTAGATGTCCATAAGGGTGAATGTTGCTGCAGAGCTGATTTCATTAATATTCTTCTGTGATATGGGGACCTGACTTCTGCCATCTTCTTCTCAAACACTCATTGGATTTCTTAAAAATCCAAACAACGCTACAAGTAATCACCTCACAATTATTCTTCTTAGAAAAACAGATTAATGGCTGAAGAATGTAAAATGAATAAAGTATAAAGTTTTTTTTTTCACACTTTGATGATTTGATTCTGCTCCAAACCTTCAATCTTTCCTTTGTTTTACGTTATTTCCTTCAGCTTGCTCATAAACTGTATTTCAAGTGAGAGACTAGGACACTCCCTTTGTATTTTAGTCAGAATGTGACACCCGGTATTTTTATTTGCTGGGTAGTCTTGTCTTCACTGTAAGAACACATACATACTCAATCTTCCAGATTTCCTTGGGTTCCAGTTCTCAGGTACTATTTATACAACTTTGTGGTAGGTTATAAACCTGTGAAAGCCTGATTCTTATTTTTTACTATGTGTTTTGAACAACAGCAACATCCTGAGAACTTTTTATGATCCAGTTTTGTACCTGTTATTTCAATGAGTTTTCTTCTATTAGCCATAAGTAATCATTTCCTCCCTTATCCCTTTTCACTGGCTGTGACAGTGCCTTATTTTATTTTCCAAGACTTCTTTTGGTTTGCACGTATGTTTTTGGTAACACACATGTAACTGTATGCTACAGTTTGTGCACTTATCCATTATTTAGATTGCAATTTAAATACATGGCAATTAAACTGTTCTCTAGCAATCTCTGAAATTAAGAGAGCATGTTTTTACTGGTCGACTTTAGAGTAGCCTGATCTGGATCCTATTGAGCTCATTAGGAATACTTCCTTTTTTCTTCCTCAGGGTAGAACTGCAACATGAAAGGAATTTACTATTATAAAAGGAATTACCTGTATAACATGTTTGTTATACGTTTTATATATATATACACACACATATTAAGATTCATTTTAATGCTTCTCATGAATTTATCAAAAATTCCTAGCTTTGCCACAGACATCTTTTGCAACCTTGAACAAATCATTCAAACTGTCTACTTTATTCCCCTGTCTGTAAAATGGGGAAAATGCTTCCTTTGTCCCAAGTTTATAACATCTCATTTATTAATGCTTCATATTCTTCAAGTCCATGATATGTTTGTACAGGACCTAGAGTAATGGAGCTTCACTGATAATTATGGCTTCCATATACATTCATAAATGAAATATATAAGAGAAGCAACAGGTCTATTCTCTAGCGTAGATGGCATTTCAATATAGTAACCCCTTTTCTTACATGCCTATATAACTGAAAATGATGAGCCTTTCCAAATATTTATGCTTACAGATTTCAGTGGGTTAGCTCTGCTAAGATCTTTACAAGCCCTTCCACAAACCACGTATCTCCTTCATTTAATTTTGCAAACATGTACACTCTGTGGTGATGAACTCATAGCCAAGATTAAATGACTTGAGCTTGGATGGAATAAAGTTACAGTTCTACCTTTTCTAGGAACTCCAGAGCTCCTAGGATTTCTGCATACTCAGTTTTCATTAATTCTAATATAGCTGTTCCTGTTAATGCAGTTTTGCTGACCACTTCCTAAAGAACTTGATCACTCATCTACTTCTTTATTTCTGTCATGGTATTTTTCACGGAACTATGGTTTATAACATAAAGTAAATCTTCGGTGCCTTTCTCTTTTTCTGCTGACCTACAAATGGATTAGATGAGCATATAGGATGTATATTTTGATTGATCTTTCCTCACATAGATCTTGCAGTATAATCTTTACAGTATAAACATGGGGGCGAATATATGCTAATGGGCAATTCTCTGTTAGGTTGAATTTAACAATGTGTTTTGGCTGATCTAACAGCTCACTCCTGTGCTAGTGCCTGGCTACTGCCCTCTCCCCTACTCTTAGGCACAGGCTTCCACTTCTTCCCTTGCACCATTCCTGGTGTTTGTCACGTTCCTGGAGGAGCTGAGTCTGCTCACTACCCCAGCAGAAAACCAACACATGGCAATTTAAAAATAGTCATTTTGGTGTATCTGCTTACAGCCAAATTACTGTACTAAACAGTAGTGAGCTATTAGATCATCTCAGTCATGCAATTTCTAAACCTTTAGAAAATCCTGACATAGATTTTCTCCATTATTTCTCAGGCAAGAGTAAGAAGGACATCCTGGCCAACAGTATGTAGTTGTGGCCACAACACTAGAACTGTTATCTTCAGTTTATTTGAAGTCTCACCCTAAAGGCTGAGATCTGATGGTATAAAAGTCATTATTTCAATTCAAATGATTGCCCGCTATGAAGCTGAAATATGTGAATGTGATTAAAATACATGCTTTTTGCTTTCTGTCAGTGTCTTGTGGTTAAATAGATGTACATTTCCCAGTGTAATAACTATAACAGTGCTTTTTGGAAGCAGTATGAGCTCAAATCAAAATCAAATTATTTCCTTCACTCTAACCACTCTTGAACTGGATTTTAAAAAAATCAGATATTTATTGTTTGTCACAAATACAACACGTTCCTAATTCAACAACAGTTAGCAATATGTTTAAAGTTTCTGTTTGCTTGTAAATGTCAGTGGTTTAGTGATATTTAGTCATCTGTTTATGATATTTCCCTAGAGAAAAAAAGATTTAGGCAACAGCTTGAATGCTTTGTAGAATAGGGCCTATCTGCCACAACCAAGTAAAAGTAATGCACTGACTGTTTCTTTTAAAGAAAGCTTTGCTAAACGCTGAAGTGGAGTTTTAGTCAGAGTTCAAAAATATTCACCCTTCTAATGTCAGTATGTAAAATACTTTCTCAATGATCTGCCAATTAGTGATGAAAGGTAATTTTGAAGTGTTTTATGAGTCAGTGAGAAGGAAAAAAATGATGGCAAGTTTGCTCTGATATTTTAAACCTTAAAAGTAGTACTGATTGTTAAAGCTAATTCTCTGCTAATTTTCATTTACATTTTCATAAAAATCCCCTGACATTCTGCAATTTTGACCTGTGTTTCTGAGGGATATTAATGATTCATCTGAACAAACAAATGGGATGAATACTGATAGGTAATATAATAAACAGAATATTAAAAATACCGTGTTATTTCTAATTCTTATGAAACAGAAATAAAGATAGGTATGGTATAAAATGGAAAGAACAAAACTCTTATCTTTAGGAAGGTTTCTCTCTAATTAGCTGGAAAGAACTCAAATTCTGTTTTGTTTGTTTTCTTGAGGAAACCAGACCTAAATAAGAGGTTATTCTATTGGTTAAGATTTGTGTGTGTGCACAAAACTTCTAAGCTTTTTTAAAACAATTTTTATTTCAGCTGTGTATGAAGTTACAAAAAGTACCAAAATGTATCTGTCTTAGCAAATCTTTACAGTTAATGAAACAAATGTGGAGGAGTTGTAATGCTTCCTATTTCCATCAGAGGGTACTATAAACATGCCTAAAGCTTACTTTTTTAGCTTCACCTGCAAAGAAATGGATGTTTCTTTCAGTTTGGAATTTCCTGATCATTTTCAGTGTTTACAAATTCTGTGTACCATCAGATATATTTGCCTTGCTGAAAACATGAGTGGTTTATGTAGCCTCATTAAAAACATTTGAAAACAAGTTTAGCAAACGTTCTCTTTTCCTTGTAAATATTCACAGGATATTCCCTTTTAAAAAGGAGTCTTGTTCCAAAACTACTGTGTGTAAAATGCCAACGTGGATGGAGGTAAAAGATGTTCCTTATGTACCGAACATCTTATACATCCTGGCAGTCAAAATACACTTTCTTTGTAGATACCGAAAGCAATTCTGTGAGCAGAGAAAGAGCTTGAGAACCTGAAGTGGTATACTCAACATATCTTGTACAAACATGTTTTACAGAAAAGCAGCAGTCACCTGCCAGTGACTGGCTGCCCTTGGGACAGATGCTCTTTGGTACATGAGCCGCTGGCCTGTGGGTGCTGCTCCTGTGCCGGCACCGTGCTCCCCCGGGGAGCGGGTGCTCTGGTGCGCTTCAGAGAGTTGTTCAGGTTCAATCACCTGGGTTGCTCTTCTTTGTACTTATTTTCACATTATTTTCTCAATGGCTTTTTATTCATGTGACTGCTTGAAGTCACATGGTTCTCCGTGTGGACAGTGGCCGTTTGTACGCCAAAGGCATTATTCACGTGCAAGAAGGACATATTTAATATTTGTTTTCTCTCTTTTTTTAATGACAAACTTCATTCTGTTTACAGTTTGTCATCCAGGCACAAAGGAGCAGTGATGCCATGCACCTTTGATGACCACAAATAAGAAGTAACAAGAAGCGAGCAGTTCATGAACAGTGCGTGGGGAGAAGTGTGTTCACAGGGCCTGGCAGGCAGGGCCTGTCCCAGCCCCAGCCAGGAGCAGGGCAGCCGGCGGGCAGCGAGGGCAGCCCCAGCCTCGGGCGTCAGGCATCTCCTTTCTGACAGGGCCGGGCCAGCCCGGGCTGGGACGTTGGCCCACAGGTGGGCTCAGCTCAGCAGGGCCCGTGGCTGTGGGGAGCCTGAGACCGGCAGCAGGGACTGACAGTCATTGGGGTCTGAAATGGGGTCCTGGGCCATGGGTGGGGTGGGGGAGGCGGCAGGGGGGCTGGGCAGGGACAGTGAGGCCTGTCGGTGCCCTCAACCCTGACAATCAGCAGCAAATGAATTCATAGAATCTGATACAGAAAGGGCTAAGCCAAAATAGGATGGTAGCTTGAAGAAGCGTATTTGAGATGGTCGCTGGAGGTACAGCTCAGACCTTCTCTCATCTCCAACCTTCAACCTCTTCTCCTTAGGCAGCAGTGTCCGCTCTGGCTGAGTTGTCTTGGCAGCTTGCAAACAGGCTGGTGCTCAGTAGTAAAATAAATACAATTTTAGGGTCCAAGATTAACACACATAACTGCATGAGTATTCCATATGGTAAGAGTTCCATTTGTTTATTCAGAGTTGTTAATGAGAAAATGTTTACTTTTTATCAGAAGAACGTGGATGAGATTAAGTCTAGCAGTCTGTCCACACTATTATAATTTTGTGGCACCACAATGAACATAAAATGAGCATGAACTCTGGTTTTATGTGGTCTGGCTAATTTAACAGAAACAGTCTTCTGCCCACTCTTGACTGAGATAAAATCTGCACCCATTTGTGATTCTGCATCAAAAAACCCAGGGATTAAAGATCATTGACTATATGTCAAACCTTCAGATTGTAACATAGACGCTCTTATAACATTGTGCTCTGCTAATAATCCATTATAGTAGGACCATTTATAGGGTAAGGTGTTATTTAGCTTATGGATTTTGGAATTGAAATCAAACCATATTTGCATGGTTCATGAAAAACGCAAAACTTCTTGGATAAAGTAGTGATTCAGTCTGATTTTGTTCACATTTTAAAATCAGTTCTTATTTGCATTAGTTTCATATACACTACATGTGGTTTATGCACAAAGGTGTTTGTTTTCATTCAGTGCTATGAATCACACCAGAGTGATTTTGAAACAACATCACAACATCACAGAATGGCTGAGGTTGGCAGGGACCTTAGGAGATTGCTAGTCCAATGCCCCAGCTCCAGGCAAGGTCAGCTAGAATGGATTGCTCAGGACCTTGTCCAGATGGGTTTTGAGTATCTCCATGGTTGGAGACTCCAGAACCTATCTGAGCATCTAGCTCCAGAACTCGATTACTCTTACAGTAAAAAAGTTTTTTCTTGTGTTTAGATGTAATTTCCTGTATTTCAGGAGATACATCTAGAGTTAGTAACCTTAAGGAGTAGCTAAACAAAATTAGACTGGTTTACTAACTGGAAAAATAACACTACCCCTTTCTGTTGCCATATTATTCATATACACTTCTATCATCATTTTGTGAAGAAACATTAAAACCGGTGTGTGTTTTGCAGCATCAGTTTGCATTAAAACAAAAAATGAGTCATACAGTGGCAACTGAAAGTTGATACAATGCTTATAAAGAAGAATTTTAAATTATCTATTGTTTAATAATTTTTTATTTGTTGATTTCTTAGGTTGAATTTTTAAGACGACACACAGATAGGACTGAAAAGTGCTTTGAGTTCAAGTTGTTCTATATTGTACTTTAGACCTTTCTAGTATGTTTTCCATCCCTGGATTTGACCAACATCATTCAAACAATGTGGAAAATGAATTGCTGCTGACTCATTGGCTGCTTACATATTTTATTATGAATTATTAAATAGTTAAAATATTCATTCAAATCTAAAACCTAACATCTTTCTATAGCTAGAATGTATTTATTTCTATAATACTGCGTGTGATTGTATCACAGGTTAAAAAACTTAAAAGGCAGGCAACATGTATAAAACAATTTCACTTTCAATAAGTAGTTTATGTATATGTGTATAACTATATATATAAAAATAAAGCTATATGTGTGTATATATATGTACATATTTATGTTAGTCAATTTTTTTTTAAATGTAGCTGAAACTATTTAGTTAGTGAAGTCATGCTTGGGAATGACATACTAAATGTAAGCAAAACCAGAATCTGCTTCATTTGAAAAAAACCCAAGGCCTGACTATTTTTGCTTAGTTTAGATTTTTAAACTGTAGAAATAAAGGAAAAAGTGGTATGAAAACATATCGAATCTCAATATGTGAGCACTAGAGGCGTTGGCACTCAGTGTCTTTTTAACCTTCATATGAGAGTGTACTGAAGTTAGTATAGTATAGAATTCTCTGTGCTATATTCTGATTCTGCTGAGGTAAATAGCAAAACTCCCATTGCACTCAATGGTACAGGATTAGTTCCTCTATTTTTTACCAGGGCAGAGGCTTTTTCCTTACTATTATTGCATCTTCATATAAATATAGCAGCATTATCGAAAGCCTGAAGCTTCATGCATTGCTTTGCTCATCTTCTTAAATTCAGTACCACATGGCATATTTCTGTGGAGCCTTATCTCTCAAGCCAAAAAGAAAAGCATGATCACAATAGTCAGCTTGGCTTTTCTTCTCATCTCTATATGCACTTCAGTGCAGGAGAAGTTCAGACACCACAGAGCTTCAAATGGTTTCATTCAAAGGCATTAAGAAAAGAAAGGGAAACAAATATTGAGCTATTACAAAGAAGTTTTCAGCCAGTGCATGTTTATTAAGCTTACTTTATTCTATCCAGAATATTCAAAGACATCTGATTAAACTGTCCCAAATAAAAAGGACAAAGCTTTCTTCAATCTGTGCAGTACAGATAAATAATTTTGTGGGAGATTTTTATCATCTCTCAGGCTCTGTACTGGAGACTTGTTGAGACATTTCAAACAGGCTATGCGCATTGCCAAATACAGTCCTGTTTAGAATATGCTAAAATATTGTATCTGGCTAATTGGAGATAGAAAAGATTGTTTCTAATCACTACATGACATACTTTGCAATTCTTATAGATACTCAGTGGTATTTCATGCGTCACATGTATTTTCAGTGAAATTACTGGACAAGTCACAAGAATAAGGGTGGACCGATATAGCAGCAGAAATTGCTGTGTGGCACAGCACACAATGACTTTGTTATGACCCTTGATTGGGTATCCTACTTTAATCTTCATATTCTCTAATGTTTCAGCAGTGTGATAGCTTACTTTTATTTACAGGTAGCTGATATTTTTGGAAGGGACCATTCAAAGGCAAAAAGAAATATTGAATAACATCATATTCATTAAAATGGAGACAGAACAGGACTTTTTCACCCAGATCCTTAGCTGTAAGTTGTCTTGAAGTCAACATCTAACACTATCTGAGGATCTGTTATTTTATCTTCATGATTTATTTCATTTTTTCAATAAATAAATCTCTTCCATACAAGAAAAGTTGATTCTTATTGACTTAGGGAATTTAACTGCTCCGTTTTTCTACCATGGGTCAGTATGAAAATCAATAGGCCCAATCACTTTTTGTTTCTTTATCTGCTTACACTTTCTTTTGGACTAGTGATTAGTGAACAGAGATCTGACATTCAAACTATGTGACTAAACCAAACAGTGCTGTTACTTCCAATCTCTACTTCTCCTCTGTTCATAAAGTTCATCTTTATTTGAGTTCATGTAAGAGATCGGCCAGATAATAATTTAGCTTTGTCTTTTTGTATTCATTAAAAATTGATTTTTTTTTTTTTTTTAATGCAAACCAGTATTGCCACCATAGTTACACATCATGCTCTTCTGCCTGGAGATCAAGTCTTAGAGGAAGTTGCAAGAGGAGACTGGAACATTACATCTACAGTAATAAAAGAAAACTTACTGTGATTCCTTTGAAAAATGAAGTTAATGATTTTTTTGATAATATTTTTCTCATTTTGAAATGACACCATTTCCCCATTTTGAAATGATGGAACCTCCACCACTGAGTTTAGGAAACATCTACATCCATGAACGAAAGGGGTACTTTGTGTATACATATATATCAATCAACACTCACATGAATCTGCAACTAAAAGTTTTGACCAGCAAAAAACCTTACTAGTAAGTATTTAAAAATTATTTAATTTCTTTCCATGAGTCCTTTTTTTCTGTATTTTCCTGTTCTAAGCATTGTCCTTTCCTCCTGCTGTTTACACCAATGATTACTGATAAATGTAATGGCTACTTACCTGCTTCATCCACTTTAATCACACTGATTGTCCATCTCTCCTTTGAGTGTCTCTGCATGAGTATCAATAGCATTGTGCCTCTTGCAATGAATTTGTGATGGGCAGCACAACCTGTGGAAATTAGCTTTCTCATTTGTGATATTTCCTTTTCATTCTGTTTGTTAATAGACTAAAATAGCTCCCAAAAATGTTACCACCCACCGCTGTCTTCACTGGAGGAGAGACAAAGCGAATCCCGCTGAAGGGAAGATTATTTTGAAGATTATATTTAATTGCTTTAAAATGTAGTAAGTGGATCCCAAATCCACAGTCTACTTTTGCTCCTTCACAGTCAGCACTACCTGTGGCTGTCACTCTTCCCCACTGCCACTAGTTAATACAGCTTGCAGCAATATGAGCGAGCACAACACAGTTTATGGCTGATTCAAGCTCACTGAGGCAGCAGTTACCAGGTTGTGTTGCTCTCTGTATGCATCCAAATGCCTCTTTAACTGGAGGTGCCTACGTTTTTCTAACCCTTTCGTCCTGTCTCTAGGAGACGGATAATAAAATTAATTAAAGTAGGCTTTATTGCACATTTGGGAAAGTGATGGGTCTTTGTAGCTCTGGATCAGCAGTCTCTGATTTCATATTTGCATGAGGCTAATAAAGAAAACAAGACAATTGATATAATACCCTCTGCAGACAAGATTTCTGTAACTGATGGCATAACCTTCCTGACCACAATGCTGCAATACATTAACTTACCACTGGAAGTGGTACTTACCTCTTTTGTGATAGTTTTGGGAGACTTAATGTTAAACTGTTTTGTACACATCTATATAGTAATGGTCAATAAAAGAAGTGATGATTCCACTTGGAATTGTTTTTTAAGCAGAACTCCTCTCTGGGTTCTTTTATTTTGTGAAAAGGTGCAACAAGCTTCTTTTTGTCTTTTTGTGTTCATTAATAATTGATTTTTTTTTTTCCCCTCCAAAAACGGAAACCCTGGCAGCTCCACAGTGCAAACTGTGATTGGAATGTTCCCTGGGGTTGAAAGAGAGGAATGTTCCATTGATCTTCCCTTGCAGAAGCAATCTGGCTAATTTTAAGGTCTGTTTCGGAAATGTGCCTTACAGCACCCCAAACATCATTCATTTTAGAAGAATAGTGTTTCACAAATACAATTACTAATTATCATGCTGAGTTAATGTAATATTTGTACAGCATTTGGGGATCTCGACAACACTCAGTAAAGCTGTATCATTTACAATAACTGTATTGCTTTGCAAAGGGGATAAGGTATTTGTGGGGAGAAGGGTTCTTTGGATGAATAGTTAAAACTGTCTGGAAAGGAATTGTGTTATTTCAATTTTCTTAGATTGTTTCAATATTTCATTAGCAAGAGTGAGAATCTGTGTAAGACTACAGTTGTTCTTATTATTAAATGACGATAATACATGTGGCCTTATGGGAAGCCAGAATACAGTGACTTTGTCACAGCATTCTAGGTGAGAAATTCAAAGATGCTGTGCCATAAATAATTGAAATATTCTGTAAAAATAATCTGCTCATACAGGAAATTTTTTTTTCTATATTGTTGCTTACTTTCATGTAAAAATTTTAGCTTTCCATTACAAGAAGTCCAAAATTAAACTGATTTTCTTCTTCCTTTTAGCCAACTGGCAATTGAAGAGGTTGCTACGGTTTCCTGTTTGTTGAGTTTCTTTACATTGCAGCTCTATTGCAGCAGGCCTGTACAGCCATAGTGGGAGTCTCAAGAATGAGGGTGCCTTCCCTCTGACTCCTCACTGACATCTCTTCCTGCAGATTCCTTATGTTGAACGTGCCAGGCTTGCAGATGGGGAGGCAAAGGGTCCAGGTCTAGGCACTCCTATCCACTTGCTTGACTCTCTGGCTTTCTACATTCACTAGCACTCATGTTCATACAGATATAAATGGATCCATGCAAGAAGGGAACTGCTTCTATCTTTCAGTGGGCCTATTTCCTGGTGGGATAAGTGAATCCCCAGGCAAGCTGTATAAATGTGAGAAATGTAACTTGTACCCTCCCTAAATGTAGTCCTTTCACCTTACTACTCCTGTAGATATGTAGTCACTTCATAAGTCAAAATATAGATTGTATCATGAACAGCTTTTAATTCTCCTCTGCCAAATAAAGCTCCAGTTTGTACAATAAAATTTGTAATTTGGGTTGTAAAAACTGCTCAATTCTTTTCCCTTAATGTTCGAGCAGCAGATCGTGACAAGCTTTTACATGAGTGCCCAGATGAGAAATGCAAACCTTGTGTGTGGGATACTCATTTACTCTCACGTTAGACATTGTTGTCTTTCTCGGATCAAGAGCCTTTTCCTCACTGTGGTCCAAAGCACTTGCAGTGCTGCAGACAGAGAAACCGAGTGTCGACTTCCTTCTGGATGCACTGGCCAGCAAGAATGGGCCAGCTGAACAGGAGACAAGCAGACCGTCAGAGTGCATGGTTGTCCCCGTGCTGAGCTTCATCCCCTGTACAAAGATGGATTATACTGCATACTGCAAAATCCCCTTATTAAAGCAGTAGCCAAATCAGTTTGGCATTTGGGGTTCTTTTTTGCTCCCAGCAAAGTCAATTGGAGCTCTGCAGCAGACTTCAATGAGAAAAGGATAAGGCATTAAATACCATGCTGCACAGCTTTTGTGTTACTTGAAAGGAATCCAGGCAGACCTTTGCCAGAGTGATTGTGAATGTGGTACTTTTCCAGAAGAGTTTGGAGGGCCTCAGGCTTGGCCAAAGGAGTACAAATCAGTTCAAACCTAAAATCGTGCTAAGTTTTCCAAAACGTAAATGACAGACAACAAAAAAGCACGAGAAACATGTAAGCTGTAATTCAAGTTAACATCTGAGCAGAGCACAAAAGAGAGATGCAGCTGGTTAAATGAACTTTTTTCCTAAAGAAACTTCAGTTGTAATTTTTTTCATATTGAATTTTAAAAATAGTCTCCACTTTACCCTTTAAGTGAACTGGAAAAGAACAAATGACAATAGCATAGTAATTTGGGGGCCAATTTTCCTTAAATACATGTTCTATTCGATATTGAACCCTTTTGATATTTGGAAGCTTCAGGACTCAGTTCTCTGAAAGGAGCTGCATAAATTGAGGAATTCTTACAATACCGTTTGGCTTAATAGCTACTTGATCATGATTCCTCGGTGGATCCCACTGTTCTGGCTGATTGGAAGGCTCTCAGCTGCATACAGTAATGCTGAAATACCAGTCAAACTGCCATGAGTAGGGTTATGCATGCATTGTCCTTGTTAAGCCCTATTGTCAGGGTCTTTGTAATCTGGCTGTAAAATCATTCTTAGCTGAGGGTACGTATACAAGCCTGGAAGCACATTCACTTGACTATTTTTGCATATTTTTCAAATCACTTACTCTCTTTTGCTACCTTTTAGTTTTTTTAGTCTTTTTTTTCTTTTAACAAGAACAAAAATGAAAATCTTTCTCTCTAGAATCTAATATTCAAAGTTGGGATGAGGTGGGTTTTTTTCAGGGAAGTTCATTTTTCTTCTGGTGCTGCTGCTAGACTAACCCTCACCAAAGGGTGCTTTTAGTCTTTCCTCCTAAAGAAATGTCTTGAGAACACTTAGGGGCTTCTGTCGTGTTTGAGGCCACACTCTGCCAGACCTTTCAGAACGAGTTTGCAGTTGATATGCCTGTGGCATTTCCCTGATGTCAGGTAGGTTTGGATGCCAGGACCCACGACCCAGAGTGGGTGCTAAGGGTGTGGGCTGCTGCTCCCCAGCACAACCTTTTCTCCAGGAGGGTGGTGGAGTGCCTTGTCTCTGTTACAGTGTGCATGCAATGGTATAGGAAAAGCAAATGTAGTACTCTTCAGTGTCAGCTTGCAGTCACTTCATTTTCTCTTGCATTTCTTACCCACCACTCAGCTTTTCCTCCCCTCCTCTTAGTGCGGCTCTACACTAGCAGAAAACTGCTTCTGACTACCCGTGTTCTCAGTCTGCCTTTATAACCACACTGGGTCTATGCTGTTTCTGTAAGTCATGCGAACGTGTCTTGCAGTCAGCCTGAGGATGTCTGCGTGCCCATGATACAGCATGATTAGCAGCCTACGGAGATCACCACCTGAAAACCAGGCATGTTACAAATCAGAGACCATCCTGGGAGAAGTCAGAGAAATTTATGCAGTACCTGCTGCTGGCAATTTGCCTGGCTTCAGCCAAAGATATTGATTGTTAGATGCATTAATTTTAGGAAGTAGACTTTCTCTGTTTTTTTTTTCAAAGAGCCAATACACAGCTGTGAAATCATTTAGCTGACTTAACTAAGATTATTTGACAAGGAGAAGAGTTGTATTAGTATAAACAAGCATGTATTTGTTTAATTGCCTTCCTCTTTCAAACAACCTGTTTGTTATGATCAAATGGAATGATCTTAAAACATTGTTATTGCTACCTTAGCACCCCCACAGAGGAAAGGTGTCAGGTAAAGTAGTAAAAATATGTTAAATTCGTTCAATATTAGCAAGAAAGCCTCTTCTTCTCAGGCCGTCTCTATTTCTTCGTGGTTTTTTTCCTTCCAAGTCCTCTCTAGGGGGTTTGTTACTCGTTTTTTTTTCTTGAAGTTGTCTGTCTCTCCTCCTTCACACTTTCCTCAGTTAGATATTTGTATTCTCAAACTAGCACCTCCTTTCAATATTGACTTTGCAAGAAATTTGTATCTTCCTAGAGACAGGACTGTCTTCTTGGTGATCTCTGCAGGCCCCTGAACAGTTCTGAGTGGTATAGCTTAAATGGTACCTCAAAATGACAACGAAAATAAAAAATATGAATAATTATACTGTTAGAACAAAGCAGATAGCAAAACAGAAGCTTGAGTTCCAATACCCTTGAAGACAGACTGAATTTAAATTGGTGTGCTAAGGTGGCAGTAGTGCCTCTTACAGCACTGCTCGGTGCAGCCGATGCTCTCCAGGACAAATGACATCAAAGAGGCTTCAGAGGGGCACAACGCTACTTTTTCCTCCCAACATTGTGGCTGCATCCAGCTTTTAATCCATGTGTCTGAAGCCACCCCTCGTTCAGCATTTTGATTTAACGTTTGGATGAAAATCTAGAAATGGTTACAGTTCTACTCTGACTGCTGTAGAAATCCCTGCACATTTGCACAATTGGTCAGCTGTGTCAAACCTTTAACCAAAACGAGAGCCTTCATTGCATTTCCCATCTTATATCCAAAACTTCACTGTTTTACATCTGTCCTGAATCTGAATATCTGCTTCTTCAACCTAGTTCTGAATGTCATAAAATGAGCAGGATGATTTTTTGAAGGATTTCTTTTATGAATTCATCTACAACTCATAGTATCTGGGTGCAAAGAATATACTTTGAATGTACAAGAAATATACTTCAGTGTGTTGTTCATACCCTTGGGGTTCACACAATTGAAATTTGTCCCTTTCTTATCCTTCCCCTTCCCCTTTTCCAATTGTTTTCCAACCTATTTAGCTTATTTTTGAAAATAAATAAATAAATAAAATAATCTTCTACTGTCACAGAAATACCTAATAGAAGGGAGCTAAAGATATGGGTTATATTATCAGACTCATAAAATGGCACTTGATAAAGTGTCACATAAAAGACTTACCAGAAAGTAAGGATTTATGAATTACATGGAAAAAGAAGTGGTATAAAAATGCAGTAGAGAAGAAAGACTGGGGAGATATGATTTGTCATTCTGACTGACAGTCAAAAAATAATATTCCTGATTCTAGGAGTAAGTAGTGATATCCTCTGAGACTCACTTTAAGACTAGTTGTCTGCTATATTCAGTACAGCTTATTGATGGAAAGGTGGGGAGGAGCAGCCTTAATAATAGATCTCTGGAATATTCCAAAGTAAGAGAAGAGTCTACTGAATGATAAAATCTTGTTCCATGTGGCACTGTTGAAACGGCCAAGCCACCAGGTTGTTGACTTCAAGTTCATCTTCTTCAGTAGCTCATTCATGGGTTCTTACACAGCAATTGTGGCAGCAGTATGTGGAGTTCAAGGAGTTCAAGATAGTTAATTACTATAGTGTAGCTGATGAAGTATAGCGAAAAAATGCCAAAGGGCCAGTTGCAAACCTAGGTAAAAGCAATGCCAAGAATGAGAGCCAAAAAACCTCACAGATTAAAGAGAACTGAAGACAGCCATAAGACATCTTGTGTTTGGGAAAAAATCAACGGATTTGAATTTTTCCTAAAATATTTCTCACTTACATTCTTATAGTTTTATTTCTGCAAAATTAAATTATTTCATCATCTTCTTCTCAGGAATGAAATAGAAAATGTTGAAAATGTTCTGCCTTTTGCTCTTCTTCAGGCTTCTACGGACTTAGTATTGCAATATGTCCATGCTGTATACTAATTAATTAATTAGACTTGAACTGGAGCCTTGTTTTCAGTATTGTCACACATTATGTTATTAAAATGCCCTAAATTATGAATGCAAACATTTGAAGAAACAATGGCATTAAATTAGGAAAGGAAAGGTTGCTTTAGCTAAGGTTAAGGAAGGTCTTCAGTCTATTCCAGACTAAGGTTCTAAAAGCTTGTGATCAAGCAAGAGTAGAAATTGTGTTTTGCAGTGTAAAAGCAAGTGTCCTTGGATGTATATGTAACACCACCTCAACAGAGAATATACAAAAATTATGTTTTCATTTAAAAATCTTTGTGCTTTCATGTAAAATTCCTGTAAGATTTCATATAAAAATCCCAAGGGAGTAAAGAATACTTTTTGCAAACGCTGACTGTGGATGTGTTAAGATCAATATCAATCTGATGTCGATGGCCTTGGATATTAATATGACTGGCAGACAAACTCTCTGCAATTTAGCTAGTGCCTCTTGAGAAGTGACTATGTAGCTCAAGTTCCAGACCAGAACCATTGGAGAACTGAACACCCATTCTTCTGCAGAAGTCTCTAAACTCTCAAGTACTCAAATTTACAAATTGAAGGATTTACAAATCCTTCTTAATGAAAAATGCAAAAAGGGTATGTAGAAAATAAACAATAACACACTCCTTATCCAGATAGTTTCACAATTGTCCATTTAATTCCCTTCCCATTTTACAAGAAAGAATGTCGCATAATGTGTCCTTTCTACTCTTTGAGGTAAAAGTAGTAACAGTTTCACATGAATAGTGAGATTGTACACTTTCAATATCTGTCCTTGAAATATCTGTCAAATTTTCCCAGGAGGACCAATGCCTTACTAAGCTTTGGGATTAAGGGGTTGATAGAAAGGTCCAGAAGTTTCCATTCAGCTCTATTCTTGTCCTTTACATCTGTTTTCAGGAAAGAGTCCCTTACACCAATAGAAGGGATTGTTGAATAGCATATGTCTCTTGGAAAGTTTCCTTTTTTGCACATTATCGTTTCATCTCCCCCTCAAGTTTCCCTGAGAAAATCTCTCCCATCCAAAAGTCCAACTTTATGTAGGCTTATAAGGATCTCTTAAGAGTCACTAGATACAGTGCAGATAGATAGGCTACAGCTGAATGACAGGCTAGAGTACCCACTTTTTGCTTCTCATTGGTAAAGGAAAGAGACGGATTTTTTGTTTGGGTGGTTTTTTTTTTTCATATTTTTCCAAATGTAAATTTTCTATGGCTAATAATAGCAGCCCAAAGTTAACTCTGATGAAATTTTGGCACTGGTTTTTCAAGGGCCTATGATTCTACTGGAAAGAAAGAGAGATTATAAGAAAAAAAGAGCTTTTTGTTCTTTGCCGTGTATACGTACTATATACACATGCATTTGGTGACTGTTGCTTTTGTAGCAATACAGAAGAATGCAAACAAACAAAAAAATTCAACCCTCCAGAAAACTGCCTGTACAATAGAATATTTATGGTCAGAAAATCCAGGCTGGCCATTTTAAATATATGAGAAAATCTGGAAGTTCCCTAGTTCAGTAAGATCATCAGGCAGAAAAAAAGTCACAAGCAAAAAAGAGCAGTGATGTTGACAAAGAAATATTGTGAACATTTAATGGCAGTTCCAGTAGCTACACAGTGTATTGTAGTTAAGTAGTTTTGTCAGCTGCTTTTCTTGTAACCATTGGCCATGCCATAGTTCTGTATAAACCTTTGTGGGAGATAGAATCAGCTTTAATGAAATTTGAGTAGCTGACATATTAGGCAATGCATTATACTGGAAGAAATGCTCCTTGATATTTTTCCAAAGGACTGTCTCAACTGTAATCACTTTTTCCTTACATGCATGATGTCACCAAAGACTTTAAAGAAATAATTATTTTGACATTGACTGTAAAATAAATAGTTTAAGAGTATCTGAGGCTCTTTAGAAATTTTTTCCTTTGTCCTATACTGATAAACACTCTAAGCAACAACCTGTAGCAGAAGTTGATTTCATCAGGCCTGCTAGCTGCTGGGCCAGTGAACCAGATCCCATACAGTAGGAAAATCTTGCTCATTTTGCTGCTGTAACAACTTTGAACTCCATCATGGAAAAAATATTTTAGAAGACACAAGTTACAAAGACAATTTATTCATAGATATTTTTAAAAGAATCTATTTAAAACCAGTG
Organism: Fulmarus glacialis; assembly: GCF_000690835.1. Lineage (NCBI taxonomy): Eukaryota > Metazoa > Chordata > Aves > Procellariiformes > Procellariidae > Fulmarus > Fulmarus glacialis. Next base: position 14,407 of record NW_009195838.1, on the reverse strand, counting down.
ATTTTAGTTAATGAGTATCAATTCAAATGGTTTAAATACCTAAATGCCAGGTAGTTGCAGAAGTTATTTCAGCCCAAAGGAAAATAATCATAATCCATGCTTTAGTATTGCATTTAGAAATCTCAATACCCAAAAATTCAGCCCCAGCAAGTTGACTCAGAACATCTGAAATACTTATCCATCCGTTTATCCACATAATGTGCTTGCCAAATACATCTTTTATTTTATCTCTCTTTTATAGATGATAAGCTGAGACAAATATATTTGTCAGGGACATACGATCCAGTTCAGACCTGCCTAATGCCATAGGTATTCTAGTGTCTTCAGCACCATAAGTTTTGGCTAAAGGAGTGACTCCTGTAAAAGTGTGTCCCATCCCACCCTCAATACAAAACAGAACAGCTACCTGTAGCCATGAGAGCCTTGCTATGTTACATGGCTATTTAATTCCTACGTGGACACCATGATTTCTAAATAATTTGCAGCTAAATGGTTGACCAAGAATAAAAAGGTCCAGAGTTAGCAGCAAATGTCTAGATCCTGTTTGCAAACATGCACGTGGAGATGAATTTTCACTGTGTGTTTGTCATTATCAGAGAAACAAATATGCATTAAAAATCCAAAAGCACATTATTTTCATAGCCAAAAATGTACAATTTCAGCCTAAATAAGCCAATGTAAAAAAGTGTAGCCTGAAATTATTTGTTTTTTCAGTATACCGCTCACTTCAGTATGTCACTCACTCCCCTCTACTTATCTTAAAGTTTTCCTGATCTTAGAAATCTCCAGTGCTTGCAATTTGCCACAGTGCTTGCTACAAAAAAAGGCAAGATGGAAAATTCATGAGTTGCCTTAAGCTGACTTCTAAGTTCAGGTTTTTGCAGTATCCTGTGCCAGTCTGTATGGTGTGAAATGACTCATGTTTAATTTCCTTCCACAAAGATACTACCCTTCTAGTCTGACGCAAGCCAAGACAGGGATAGGATACCAGTGTAAAATTTCATGACCACCAACAAGATTGAGTTCTCTAGAGTGCAACAACCCAAATTATATTTTTGTGGTAGGGTTTCCTTTTGATTGCACAATCATGGTACTTGTCATTGTTAGTGCATCTTTATTAAAGCTAATTTCAGAGTAAAATGCTACATATATACGTAAGTATATATGCCTATATTTGTGTGTATGTATTATGTGATATCATATCAAATGGTGTGCACCTTCACTTCTTGCATGTCTCTGAATTTTGATGACACATGTCAGTTTGCCATAATATAATTTCAAAAAATAGTAATGAATAGAAATAAAAATAAACAACCCAATTTTCATTGCAGTTAAGGCTTCTGGAAATGCATTTGCTTTCAGCAAAGTACAAGCAGTCATCCCTTCTTTAGATCTTCATGTAAAATTTCTTTAGTCTGTGCATTGTCTACAATGTAGTTCACATCCTCTGAATTCTCTCAGTTTGGAATGAAAACTCCACACGTTTTGTCCACATCCTCTTTGCCTTGACAATAAGCAGGGAAGTATGATCTTTTGTTTCTTAGGTTGCCAACAGTTGTTCTCCTTACTTTTTCTGGTCACGCAGAAAAATCTTGCTTATGCATATGTGTTTCATCTTGGGGTTTTGGGGGGATTTTTGAGCTTCTACAGACATTCACTATTTTTTCAGTTAAGGCCACTTGTAGGAAATGTATCAATTTACTGATACTCATCTGGATGACCATTTTCTATCTTTTGTTTCTTAAACTAAGAAAGAATCATTTAAAGCAGCTAGCTTATGGCAATAGGTATTTTTTCATAGGCTTTTCTTTGATTAGGGTAGCATAAGCTTTCCTTCTAGCGTTCTCTCTAGGTTCATAAGATACATCAAAAAGGACCATGCATTAGGCTAGATTCTTTCTGTGGTTAAACATTTCTTTCTTCAGTCGAAGAGGGCAAAAGGTGATGATACGACATCATCACTTTTTATACACACATTCCAGTTTTGGGGCAGCCTGAGGCTGTTTCAGCTCCTTTCACAACTAAGAGCAGCCTTATATCTGACAAGAGGTCCTTCAGACTGCAGTCAGATGCACTCAGAGACCTTAAAAGTGTTTCACTCACTCAACTAGACTATTTAAATCTAGGACTGGATCAAAGAACATGCAGTTTGCAAAAAGGCAGAAAATTCTGCCCAGGGAACAATATTATGGAACTGAGCTTATGCAAGTGCTTTACATTTCTTAACAAAGATACAGCGCTTTAAACTGCCATGGTCAGTAACCCATTGCTTTAGGTTGCAAGTCATCTGGTCTTATATCTTTTCTCGCTTTGGAGCCCAGTTATTCCACGACTGCTGCATTTGGGTACTTGAACCAAAGGATACTTCCACAATTTTAGTTCCACAACTTTAGTAGCTTGCAGTTGTGATTTCACTGCCTACTGCCCATTTCAGGCTTGTAGCCATTAGAGGGCAGACCATAATAAATTGTTGCTGAATAATCATGTATTTAGTCTCACCAGTGTTATTTTTGCCAACTGGAAATCTTGAGAGACTTACTTCTACTTTGAAGTAAGTCACAGCGGCAATGCAAAGACTGGCAAGGCAATTTTTTTAGCATTATTTTGCTACTCTCATCTAATCCTGATGGTAAAGATTGCATCTCCAGGATTTGCTTTTCGCAGCACTTCTGTGAGCCCTAGTGGAGCCCCATTTGTTAAAAAGTATAACATTTCACTTTCATTGTTCTACTGTTATAACGACTGAACTCTGTTGCACCAGGGATCTCTTTGGAAGGGTATACTGGTTTTGGCCAGGATAGAGTTAAAATTCTTCATAGTAGCTCATATAGCTCTGTTTTGGATTTGGGACCAAAACAGAGTTGATAACACAGGGATGGTTTCGTTACTGCTGAGCAGGGCTTACACAGTGTCAAGGCCTTTTCTGCTCCTCACCCCACCCCACCAGCGAGAAGACGGGGGGTCCACAAGAGGCTGGGAGGGGACACGGCTGGGACCGCTGACCCCAGCTGCCCAATGGGGTATTCCATACCATATGACGTCATGCTCAGCATATAAAGCTGAGGGAAGAAGGAGGAAGGGGGGGACGTGTGGAGTTACGGCATTTGTCTTCCCAAGTAACCGTTATGCGTGATGGAGCCCTGCTTTCCTGGAGATGGCTGAACACCTGCCTGCCAATGGGAAGTAGTGAATGAATTCCTTGTTTTGCTTTGCTTACGTGCACAGCTTTTGCCTTACCTATCGAACTGTCTTTAACAGTCTGAACCGATGAGTTTTCCTTCCGATTCCGAGAGAACCTTCCAATTCTCTCACCAATCCTGCTGTGGGAGGAATGAGTGAGCAGCTGGGTGGTGCTGGCTGGGGTTAAACCATGACAAAGGGTTAATGTGCATTCAGATCATCTGTCATTTATCTCTCTTTTTGCTTAGGGAAAATGGCTGGGTGAGACACTGAAGGAGTTATGAACATGATTCATTAGCGAATGTAAGGAACAGAAATTAAAGAGGCAGGAGAAGGATGAATAATAATGACTTACAAGTGAACAACACCACAATTCTGCTACCTACATGTGTAGATAACACACAGTACAGATGTGCACACTCACCCCGATATACAAAAAACTCCCAAATCCAACAACCCTCTCCCCCACCCCCAAATTCCTTGGTTTAAAAGTCCTGGAATTCTGGAATGTTTTTAAGAGTAACGTGAAACTCCATAGTAGATACAGATGTGGTTTATGACTGCACGTCCTCAGTAACTGAATGATTCTAAATCTTAAATTTTACCTGGATGAACACAAAAGAGAATTAGTGCTATTATTCTTATTTGTATATTATGACCATCTAAGGAGAGAAAAGAAAATAGGAAAACTTGATATTCTAAAATGTATTAATCTCTTAGAACTGTAGGTCTTCAGAGTTAAGGCTCACAGAGGAGTACCTTAAATTCTGTCAACTGAGATAATCCTGCAATAATTGCCCATAAGGCTGGTTTGAACGTTGATGTGAATAAACTTTTGAAAAAGCTAGATAGTAGGAAATGAATACATTATAGAAATTACAGCACACAGACCTATCCAGAGCCTCAAGTAAACTATCCAAATGAAAACTATTTCTGAATTATTTTTATATTTGGTCTGTCAAAGGCCGGTAGAATTATAAGGGCAGAGGAGGGGACTTAAATAGATTAACCTGTCACCCTTTTGCTGCCCATTGGAAACAGTAGCTGCAGACATTACAAATAGGAGTAAATCACCTTTTACTGGACTTCTGAGAGTCACTATGATGACAGCTATGTATTCACAACTGCAGAAAGCCAATTCTGTCTCTATCAGATTCCCTCACTGCAGTTTTTTAGGACTAGTGGAGTTAAAGTAATGGGTGCCAGCTGAGACAGCAGGTCTTCTTGGCTTGCTAAATAAACATCTGGGCATTACCAACACCCCTGGCATCTTTTAGTTAACTTGAAGCTATGAATCATTTTAGCCAGACTGAAATGACCTAGAGGAAGCCTGTACCACAATCAAGGATCTAAAGCAGCATTTACTCTTTCTATTACACACTGAGCCAACTTTGAAAATTTTCTTCCCCCTGAATCTCCTGGCCCTCTAAAGGATGCTGATGACAAAATTATTTCGATTTATTTTCACATTATAGAAACAGGCTTTCTACTGCCTAACATTCTTTTCATTGTTGTTTCTGTTATTTTCTCCAAAAATTCTTCGGTGAAGAAGAATTCTTGAAATCTTGCAATATTTAGCCTCCTAATATTTCCACAAAATTTTCCTTCCCCTCATGTATGAACTTAAATCACCTTCCTGAAAAACACACAAAAATCAATTGAGTGATAATAAGCTTCTGGAGCTAAATTTCTCCCAGAGTCTGGGGATAGTTTCTGCCCCCCTTTGCTCTGTACCTCCTGATTCTGTTGGCCAGATTAAATCCAAAGCCCAAAGCCCTATTCATACACAGAAGTTTGCAAACTCTGTGGCTCTGCTCTCCTGCAGAGCCTAAAATATGCACCATTTGAGCAACATTTTGATTCCGAATTTCCTGAAGGATTGTGGTTCACACTCTTGTCTTTCTTTTTTTCTCTTTTATCCTATAGTTCAATTAGGGGATTATCCTACTTTCATTTTACCCTTCAGCATCTTTAGAAACTTTCCTTCTTGTTAGTAAGCAAAGTGCTAAGAGATCACAGAGGGTTCCCTCACGCATACTGAATCTTATTTATTCCCTTTGAAATCCATTTCTTAATTCTTTTCTGCTGTAGGCAGGTCCTTTATTTCTACCATAATTCTTTGCATGAGAACAGATCAGCAATTTCCTCTAAAGTGAAAAACTTTGAACAGCGATGGGTGAAAGATGTGTGCTCTCCTTTTCCAAACACAAGCTCTGTTACTGCGACAACTTGTTTTGTTTCCAGTTAACCCCACAGAGACAGACACACTGACAGTGGTTTTGCTGTGGAATGGAGAAATAGCTGTTTGCTTTTAAAAGCTGTTAATGCTTAACTTTAAAACATGTACTTTTATCATGTAGTATTCAGTCTTCTGGCAAGACAATGGTTTTTTCCGGATATTTTGGCTTTGTTTTTCTGTAGTACTAGGACTTTTTTATTCCATTCTGAAATCTAAGAACAGGCTTCATTGGCCCTCGGAGAATTCCCCATGTGTAACATAAAGCTAACCTAAGGGTTAAAATACTTCTGTTCCCTACCACTAGCCCAGGGCTATCACCAAAGCACTGCACAGTAGCGCACTCTTTACAGAAGCTTGCAGGCCATTAGGGGAAGCATGAGATAAAACTTGAAATAAATCAAGGACTGACCTGCATGGAGAGGGTGAACATAACTTACCGCTGTGTTTGCCTCTGTTACCCTTATCCAGGGAACGACACTGGCGAGAACCTGACCTAAATCTCTAAGCCAGTATGCCAAACTAGCCAATTAGTCAAGTCTTGTCTAGAACTTGCACTTGGTGTTTGTGTGATGTGTACACCACAGCAGAAGGTTTTCATTAGAACATCTGATGGCTGCTGCAATACCTCTGACAGGGAAACCTTTCCCTCTGAATGAGCTAACAAACTTTATGCAGCCAAAAATTGTTCTTGCATATACCTTTTCGCTTTCTGAACTTGTCTTCAAGAGTCAATGCTACCCTTCTCTCCAGCTATCGTGTTTGCCAGCTTATATTGCAGCCAGTTAATGGGAATCTCCTATCTTGCTTTTTAAGGAATTCTTTGTTAAACACATTTGTGTACATGACATTTTTCATCCCTGCAACAATCTTTTCTGCATCTTTGCAGATAGTTCTTGTTATTGCTGTTTATGTAGAATAATCAAGCTCTTAGCTTTTATTCTCCATCTTGCAGGAATATAAGTGGCAAGGGGTGTATCCTGTTTCCTATTTTAATTTCCATTTTTATCTAGATTTCCTTTGACCAGAAGTTATACTTCTTGTATTTTCTGACTCACTTTTTTTTTTTTTTTTTTTTTTAATAGGGGAATGTATTAAACTTTTCTTTAGTTTCACTTTGGCTCAGGATCAATAATTCAAGTACATTCATGTCTTTGATATATAGCATTGGGCTGGCAGAGAGTATAAGAAGCAATATATTATTTTCCTCTAAAGAAGAATGGGAATCTGATCTGGAGATTACCCATTAAGTGGTTGTGAGGATTTATTTCAATTCCCCTAAGAACCTGTTAGTATATAATTTGTTGTGTAGGATTTATTACGCTCCCAAGAGATTTCATTCAATGTGCATGAACATTTCCCTGATGTACCCAAGTTGTGTGATTGTAGATGGGTTTTCTTGTTAATATGATACAGAGTTGCCCCACTACTTCTTGGGACATTTTCAGTCTTGGCATTACTTGTCTCCATTAGGTCTTCCAAAGTAAGATCAATATGCTGTATCCCGTTGCTTTGATTACACTGCCATATACAGATTTATCTTTATTAAAAATGCAGCCAAAGTTATCGGTAGTACCACTTGTGGTCACAAATCTTTAAACTTGTCTTCTTCAAAGGATAAAGTCCCAATATTGTATTCTTAGGTCACATTGTATTTTCAAAAACCTTCTTATTCCCATATTCTTAGCCACCATATAGTTTACTGTTATCATTCTGCGTGGACATTAAAATCTTCCTATCTGTACAGTATAAGATTTACTGTAGTTTTATAGAGGAATTATTTAAAAAGCACTTTGAATTTCTAAACCAACATATATCTGATACCAAACTTTAGGGTAACTGGAGCTGTGCATATACTCAAGACATTCATAACCACATCCATTACCTATTGAAATCAGCATAAAAAAACTCCCTATGAATTCAGTGAATATCAGATCAAGGAGATATTTTTTAAAATGATGCTGAAGGAGTTTATTCTACATGTTGCTATGTCATTGGACTTAAACACTTCATTAGGCAACTTATTCCCTCTTCTGCAAAGAGAGCACGTAAAACACCAAGCTCTTTTCCTTTTGAAGGAGAATTTAAGATTAAAGGAGATTTAAAGGAGATAAGGCTAGGGGAAAAAAAATGTCATGAGTGTTATATGTATATAACATCCTTAGTGGATGAGTAATCGATATTTGGATGGTTGCACAAGGTTTCTTCCAACTCTACTTTTTAATAACTATGATTATTATTGAAATTATTTAAACCTTATACTTTGTCATCAAGTCCAGTGCCACAGTTCTGTTAAAACAGAAGAGCTACATCAGATGCTAAGTGATGTTTTTGAATAAGACTTGAAATTGTCCTACTAAAGATGTGTACATATTATGAAGAAAGGACTTCAGGCATGGAATCACAGAAATGTAGTTTCCAAGGAACTTCCAGATGTCATCTAATGCAGCCTGACATTTGAAGTAGGACTGTTGCCAACACTAGACTGGTCAGTCATACGTTTGTCTTGGCATGTTGTGAGAACTTCCAAGGACAGAAATTTCACACCTCTCTAGAAAGCCTGTTCCAGTGCTAATGTACCCTGATAATGATTCCTTTCTCCTGATTTTCAAACTAAACCTCTCAAAACATATTTTGTGGCCATTTTTAGAATTGTTACAGGGTTTAAATTCAGACCTAAATATACAATTATTTAGAAATTATAAAAAACTCCTTAAAAGCCAAAGTCAGGACAGAAAGTGTGCAGTCAGTCTGCAGAAAACATAAGCAACATAAAAGCCTGATCATCTTTGACAATGCACCCTTCTCCACTCACCTTTCTGTTGTTCATATGCATGTTGTCATCTGTGGAGAATGTTGTGCCTTGAAGTTATTCCTAGTCTGAATTTTTTTTCTTTTCTTTTCAAAAGCAGAATTTCATTTTTCCTGCTTCAGTGTGTTTCCCACAAGTATTTTTATGATGAGCAATGGTTTCATATGAGTGACAGAGTTGACTGAAACAGCAACATTTCTAGAGGTTTAAGAAATCTACCGGGTGTCAAAATAATTAACCTACCTGCAGCCTCAATTTCTCCATTCTTCAGAAATGATTAAGAACTAGCCAAGTTTGTCTTTGACTAGTAGTGCCAGAATGAACTAATCCTATGACAGAGAATAGTCTTGGGAAGGGAGTTTGGTCATCACAAAAAAGGCAAGCAGAGGTGCGAACAAGAGGTGAAAAAATAGCACGACATGGTTGGAGCTGATCTTGTTTTCTTGAGCAGATTAGAAAACTCATCTAGAAAGCTATCCGAAGGAAAGCACTCCTATGACAGTTGCAAGGAGTCTTTATAGAAGGATACTCATATTGCTCAAATGCATCAGGGCAAAAGGAAATTAATTTTTCCACAAAAATATTTTTCTCAGTCTAATTGCAATGGCAACTGTTAATAGAATAAAGCAATTCATCCCTGTCATCATAGCCCAGATTAAATGTCCCTAAAATCACTGAAACAGCATTTCTGTGATTAGGTTGATGGGTATTTACAGTCCTTAATGAAACATTATATAGTCATTTGTGCAAAGCATGAGCATATTGTGTACTGAAATTGTCACATAGCCAAGTTAAAATTATCCTCAATACAGATAGCATCTCAGCAGCATGCCATGCTATGCAAACAACCCGGAAAACAACCAAAAAACAAGACCCCGCAAAAAAGTCAAAATTTATAATTTTGGTCATTATCTTTTTTCATCTATAAACTTGTATATAATATTTTTAAAGCATATTTAATAGCAACCTTGCAGATTTTGGTTATTATTCTGTTACCTTTTATGTAAAATGTTTCACTGACAAGAAAAAATCTACATCTGTTTTAAATTAACACAGCACTATTTACTTCAGTACCTCTTTATGCCAGGTGAGGATCAGATCATTGGAACTAGTTGCTGTTGAATGCGAAGCCTGGAACCACAGCTCTGCTGTGGGACGCTCTTGGGCCAGTCTTAGAAGAGACTCTGATGGCCGCGCTTGTGGAGTTCTCAATACATGGTCAGAACCAACATCTTTACGCCAAATTTAATATAGGTTGAAGTCAGTTGCCTTTTAAAAAATGTTCATGTGTACCCTCCATGCCT
>NW_009195838.1:1464-4852 GCF_000690835.1 Fulmarus glacialis | reverse complement strand
GGGAAACAGTGTAAGTCACTAGACTGTGCATGTGGATAGTTATATAGTCAGTAAATAGGGGTTATCTGATTCATGTGATTTTCTTCAATACAGAGAACAAAAGCAGTGTTGGAAATCTAAATGATTATCAGAATTTTGTAACATCTTCACTGTGGTAAACTACTGTAACACCCTGATTTTCTGTATTCAGAGGTAGCAGCACTGACTAATCACATGAGATTATCATTGGGACCCTCGGTTTTCCAGTTTCCCAGATAGTGCATTTTTTATTTTCTAGTTGCTGTATGATTATTACAAGCTTTATAATTTCTTTGGGGCATGACTAAGACCACTTTTTCTCTACCACCTAGAATGCTTCTACTATTTTTTACTGAATGCATAATTACAACTTTTTCTACACAGTGATTGAACTGTGGCCTGTGGATACCAAAACACTCAGCTTTGGGGAGGATGGTGAGTTGGCTGTTGCATTTTTCATTTTATTTTTATTAAACAGAAGAATGTTGAGATTGTTCATTTTCTTTCCCCGTAGCCTTGGTTTTATAGTTTCTCTTCAGTTGCAATGCAGTAACTCTGCTTTCTTTAGTTCCGTCCTGATCTTGCCATTGGTTGGTTGAGTTCAAAATTTGGATTCAGATTCAGGTAAAGATACCCAAATACAAGTGTCAAACTTTGAACTAGATGTCTAAGCTATTATAGTCAAAGGAGTCACTGCTGTCAATGAAGCCTCAGTAATGTGCCAGCTCACCCTACAGCAAATATCTGTATTTGATTTATTGAGGTGAATCCCTCCCCAGCGGTCTGCATTACCCACTGGCCAAAGCATGGTATACATTTTCATATGTCCAAACTAAGGAGGTTAGACATTGCCACTTGACTCTTGACCTTAACTCTTGAGCTCAAGCTATGAGGACTTATATATTCAGTGCAAGAAAGTCCTAATTCTGTGTTTGATAATAGCCAAGATATGATCATTCTACCTACAATTGCACAGAAGATGGCCAGCTGACAGCAGATTTCTCTCCTTTTGATTTCTGTACAAGTTGCCCAGCATAGTGAGGCCGTGACTATTTAGGCTTTCAAATCCTAACTCACTTTGAGTTTTTTTATCTGTATGAATGCTGAACTAATGTATAAATGGTGTATATGGGTTTTTTTGGCTGTTTTGCCACTGCCTTACCTCCCTGGACTAAAATGCTTTTCCTGAAAGCTTTTGATGTATTACAGCTGATAAACTTTAGTCTAAAAAGATTCTGGTCATGTCGCCAGTTGGTTAGTCTTCCCAGATATTCTAAGAATTAGAGCCATCATCGTGTATTAACTGAGAATAGAAATGCCTGGGAAAAACCTTTTGGAATCTTTTGGACGGTTCCAACCAAAACCAGCATGTATGTAGCTATATAAATGAAATGCCATAATTTATTGATTTAGAGAAAACTATCAGCAAATTTTTAAATCCATATGAACTAATTGAAAATATATAACTGTAAAATCCTGAAATAAGTCCTTAGCTACTGTAAATCAATTTTGTTATACTGAGTTCAGTGATCCACTCTTTACAGCTGCTGAGATCTAGCCAGGAGGTAAGACCAAAGCAGTGCTCTGAGGCTATATCTTGTTTATAGTCAGAGCAGTTTACAGCTCAAACAGCTTGCATATGAGTTGCGGAGTTTGCAATAAGCTAATTCCCAGAGTGACTTCAGGTTAACAAAGCCAACATTGCTTCAAGAAAAGCACAATAGTCAGCACTGTGCTCCCTGAAGTTATTTTACAAGTATCTAAAAACACCCCCACAACAACAACCTACGTGTAGTGAGCTGCCTATCTGAGATTTCATAAAGAATCCTAAATAAAAGCTTTGCCAGACCCTTAGTTTTGTTAACATATCAGTGCAAATTAAACCGGCTGCTCCTCTAGACTGAGTGCTTCAGTGCAGCACTTTAAGACTTGAACTGCTTGTTTAATGGGCTGTGAGATTTTTCCCATTTTCTTTTCACAGGAAAAAAAAAAAAAGGCTTGGTGTTAAAATAAAAAAAAAAGAAAAAAAAAAAGCTTATTCTAGTTAAATTTCTGGCTACGTTGAAAATTAGGAAATTGTCAGTACAATAATCTATCCTTAGGAATACGCAAAGGTGAAACACCCTGATATTTCAACAGAAGATGTGCCACAGGAATAAAGTGGCTTCTTCTCATTAGGAAATAAAACCTTGGCATCATGGCTTGTCTTGGGGCTTTAACAGAAGGCAAACAGAATTTCTGGGAACTGAAGTGTAACTTCCATACAAGCCAGGACAACGTACCTCCTGCTGATTTTGAAGAAAGGCTGCAGGAGAGGGAGAAGTGAAAATCAAGAAGGTTCACAAGGAGCCGTCAAGACTACCCAGCAAAGCCACAGTGGGGCTTTTAAACCCAGTGTTGTAGCATGTACAAAATAACGTGAGATAACTGAAAGAAATCCACGGTTAGGCTGTTCCAAGCAGTTCTTTTACCATTGGCCAATGTGCCAGTGAAGATTCAGAAGGTGTCTCAGTTAGCAGCCTTTAACGTTTGCCCTGCCCATGGACAAATTTCTGTACAAGTATAAGCCAATATGGACCATATGCCCAGATTAAATTAATGAGTGGTTTATTACAGTTTTCAGTTTTATACTCTCCTAACACATTTCTTCGTTGCTGAAGATTTTTTCTCTTCTCCTCAGCTTCTTTTATGAACTCAGCCTGGTCCCACAATAGTATATGTATCTCTTCGCCCTTCCTCACTTTTCTCAGCATGTCTTTTATACAGCTTGATTGACACCATGGCTATATTCCCATGCTCCCAATCTGCCTTTCCCTGGCATGCTGTCTTGACTGTGGGCATTTTTGCTGGGTTGTAGCTATCGGCTTGCTCACAGATTGGTTTCTTGGGTAGGTGGTCTGCACATATAGAATCATAGCATCATTTAGGTTGGAAAAAACCTTCAAGATCATTAAGTCCAACTGCAAACCTAACACTGCCAAGTCCACCACTTAACCATGTCCCTAAGGGCCACACCTACATGTCTTTTAAATACCTCCAGGGATGGTGACTCAACCACTTCCCTGGGCAGCCTGTTCCAATGCTTGACAATATCCTAACATCCAATCTAAATCTCCCCTGGTGGGGGGAGATGCAACTTGAGGCCATTTCCTCTCATCCTATCACTAGTTACTTGGGAGAAGAGACCAACACGCACCTTGCTACAACCTCCTTTCAGGTGGTTGCACAGCACAAAAAGGTCTCCCCTCAGCCTCCTCTTCTCCAGACTAAACAGCCCCAGTTCCCTCAGCTGTTCCTCATAAGACTTGTGCTCCAAACCCTTCACCAGCTTCGTTGCCCTTCTCTGGACACGCTCCAGCACCTCAATGTC
>NW_009195838.1:0-1297 GCF_000690835.1 Fulmarus glacialis | reverse complement strand
TGGGCACACTGCCGGCTCATGTTCAGCCGGCTGTCAACCAGCACCCCCAGGTCCTTTTCCTCAGGGCAGCTTTCCAGCCACTCTTCCCCAAGCCTGTAGCGTTGCATGGGGTTGTTATGACCCAAGTGCAGGACCCGGCACTTGGCCTTGTTGAATCTCATACAATTGGCCTCAGCCCATTGATCCAGCCTGTCCAGATCCCTCTATAAAGCCTTCCTGCTCTCAAGCAGATCAACACTCCCGCCCAACTGGGTGTCATCTGCAAAATTACTGAGGGTGCATCGGTGATAAAAGGAAGACGAGGGAAAATGTGGGCCCTCTCCGGAATGAAACGGGAGACCTGGTTACCCGGGATATGGAGAAGGCAGAGGTACTCAATGACTTTTTTGCCTCAGTCTTCACCGGCAAGTGCTCAAGCCTCACCACCCAAGTTGCAGAAGGCAAAGGTAGGGACTGGGAGAATGAAGAACCACCCACTGTAGGAGAAGATCAGGTGCAAGACCATCTAAGGAACCTGAAGGTGCACAAGTCCATGGGACCTGATGAGATGCATCTGTGGGTCTTGAGGGAACTGGTGGATGAAGTTTCTAAACCACTATCCATCATATTTGAGAAGTCGTGGTCCGGTGAAGTTCCCACTGACTGGAAAAAGGGAAACATAACCCCCACTTTTAAAAAGGGGAAAAAGGAAGACCACAGGCCTGTCAGTCTCACCTCTGTGCCTGGGAATATCATGGAGCAGATTATCCTGGAAATTATGCTAAGGCACATGGAAAATAAGAAGGTGATTTGTGACAGCCAACACGGTGTCACTAAGAGCAAATTGTGCCTGACAAATTTGGTGGCCTTCTACAACGGAGTTACAGTGTTGGTGGATAAGGGAAGAGCAACTGACGTCATCTACCTGGACTTGTGGAAAGCATTTGACGCTGTCCTGCATAACATCTTTGCCTCTAAATTGGAGAGACATGGATTTGACAGATGGACCACTCGGTAGATAAGGAATTGGCTGAATGGTCGCACTCAAGGAGTTGCGGTCAAAGGCTCAATGTCCAAGTGGAGACCAGGGGCTTTCCTCAGGAGTTGGTATTGGGACTGGTGCTGTTTAACATCTTTGTTGGTGACATGAACAGTGGGATTGAGTGCACCCTCAGCAAGTTTGCTGATTACACCAAGCTGTGTGGTGCAGTCGACACAGTGGAGGGAAGGGATACCATCCAGAGGGACCTGGACAGGCTTGAGAGGTGGGCCTGTGCAAACGTCATGAAGTTCAACAAGGTCACGTGCAAGGTCCTGC
>NW_009195837.1:0-4063 GCF_000690835.1 Fulmarus glacialis | reverse complement strand
ACCTTAGTGATTCTATGATTCTATGATTAGAGGAACTGGAGTCTGTGAACAAGCATGACATGTGATGGTTTATATAGGATCGTTTCCTTCATTTTTTTCCTGTGTGGCTGGTTTACTTCTACTTGTCAAATACATGCAGCCATTCAGACACTAAGAAGAGATTCTACCCTTCCAAAATAAGTTTTGGAGAAGTCCTATGGCCTGGATTCTTATGTAAACTAGCATGACTAATGTCATGCTGTTTGTAGAAGCCATAATCCAAATTAGAGTAGCTAGCTGTTAGAAGAGCTGCCATGTCCTTCCTGGTGCTATTCCATACCATTCAAAAAAATGAGTTCATTGCTATCTGGGCTACATTTTGAAAGGCTAGATCTTCCTTCAGGTTTCTATTAACTTTATGATATATGATACTGTATTTGTGAGAGCCTCTGTCAATAAATTTAACCATACTAATATTCTACTCCAGTTTGACACTTAGTTCTTTGAAACATATGTTGGGTGTGCGTGTACGTATATACACAACCATCACACCTATATGGGAGTCTGTGCAGTCTAGGACAGAATCTTAATGGCCACAGTAAATAAAACATAGATATGAAAATTTTTTATGTATGCTATTACAGTAGTGTCTCTCCCCTAGGTACGTTCAATAAACACAGACCCAACACCAGCCATTAGACTATCAACTTTTTAGACTGTCACAACCAGCCCACCCTCATTTCTACAGGGGTTCATGGTCAAGTGAGACTGATAGAACTAAAGGATATCCATGTACAAAGTTGCTGTAGATCATATCTCAACATTAAGAGATCTGCAACGATCTTGCAAGCAGAATCCTTTATTCAAGGTAATGGTGCATTTCTTCTCCAGCTGTGTAGAACAAGATGTCCTGAGCTAACTGCTCATCCTATGCTCAAGCACATACAATACGTTTCCCCATCAGTATCTCACATACATTCAAAAATCACTCATTCCACACATACGCAATCCTATGCAGGAATTCGTGAAGGCAATGACAACATTCAGTGCGTTTCTAAATGATCTCCTCCTTGGAGTACATCCACTCAGATAAATTACAATTTTGAGATCAGGCAAGATAATATTGCGGATCTTGGATGACCGTCAGCAATGACTAAACTTAGGAATCCCAGAAGCCACTTTCACTAGTAACCTTTGTAACTCTCACTGGAGTTGTAGTGGCAGATCACTTATACAAATGCTTTTCCCAGCAGAGAGGAGGACATGCTTCTCATTTTCTGAAAGCTCAGCTGTTTGCTTCCAACAGCCCTGCCACTTGATTTATCAATACTAAATTGTTTAGCTGCTAAACCAGTGGAATGAGGATGATTCTTACCCCAACTGGACAATGCACAAAAGGTTGAAGAATCGACAAGACTGAGGATCAGAATTGTATTGTGACACTGAGGGATCAAAGGCGATGTGATAAACGGCAAAGGTGTCATGAAGGTGGGCACTTTCAGATACATGAAAACGTTTAGACACAGAAACATGACTCCAAGTATTTTTATATACTTTTTAATAATTTCTGCAGCATATAAAATAATTTTTAATATCTTAGTATGTAAAAAGCTAATGTGAAGACATGAAGTTCTGCTTTAAAGTCACAAATATGCGTACAAGTGGCATTGCAAAAGCTGAAAGGTAGAAGCAATGTGCATTTTCAAGCAAGCTAAAGACCACGTTGACTTAAGCTGATGTGTGGTTTTTTCCCACAGTTGCAGAGTTAATCTCTGTCCCATTTCTGGTCCCTACACTTACAAAATTAAGTTTCACATCTTTTCACTTAAGATACATGGGTTTTTTTGCAATTATCTCCACCTAAAGGAATTCTAAGCTGCTGGATCCTTGTATCCAACATACTTACCCAGGAGTTCTGTCTGGCTTTAGTCAATGAAACAGCCATCTGCAACCACTGATGTACAAACAGAAGCCTCCTCCTTTCAAAATACATTGTTGCCAAAACACTTAGAAAGTGAAAAGGTAAGTTTTTAAAAAGTTTTAAATTATTATTGTCCTTTTATCTTACCTGTCTCTTTGTACTCACTGCCACTTATTAGGCCAACATACTCATATAGCAAATATCCTCATAAAGCAGCTAATAAATGGCATCAATAACTTAACACATTGACTGCAAATTCATTGTCATCCTTAAGTACCCTGTTAACTAGAGCCTTAAGCTTAAAAAAAAGTTAGAATTATATACAGACAGGTTGAAAATATGCCAATACATGAATTTATTAAGAAAGATGAAACTGATTTTGATTTAATCCATAAGTGTGTACAAAGCTATAAGCAGCTACACATTCATGCATCTTATCAAGTGCATTTTTACTGAGGTCAAGAACCTTGGTCGGACCATTTATGCATGCACACGCTAGCCAACATACTGAGCTTTGGGATCAAAACTTCATTGTATTAAAACTTCACAAAGTGCCAATCTTCATCCAAGTCTGAAGAATCAAAAATTGTATTTTAGTAACATCAGTTAGACAGAATATTACTCCATGCATGGATAATCTTCATCGCAACATGTGGCAAAAGACTAAAAATGTATGTCATTCATACAAAAAGTCACTGCACCTTTCAAAAGATATCATTACAGCTACTTATGTCTCTGTGGGGTTGTTCTATTCCTGTCACAATTTGTATCAGAGCCCAGTGGCGTTTAGAAGAATTGTGTGGACAGGGGTAGCGTCAAATGGAATCAACTGCAGCAATGGACATCTGCTTACAGGAGTAAGGCAGGCACCATGTCTTTTTCTGTCTGACTATATAGTACATTATAGATGTCAATGAAAACAAGTTTAGCTTTTGTATAGGTCTGATGCCTATTTTTACTGCCAATCTTAACGTTTTAATGCCAATAGGTAACACAAACCAGAACTCAAAGCATTTTCCATGCTGTGTAATCCAAATTCTAATCCAAGATCCACCGTGTATCCAAGATCCACCGTGTACTGAATCTGCACAGTGTCTACATGAACTTTTCATAGAATTTGTTCTATCTTTCTAGCATAAACAAACTACCGTCAGCTTGTTTCAATATACACAAGTTCTATATGCCATGATCCCTTGTCTTACATTCCCCATCTCTGAAAGATCTGAATGCCTCTCAGTGTATTTGTTTTGGTTTTAATTAGGAAGAACGCAAAGCTAAATGTGTTTGAAAGCTTTTAAAATAAATAGATGTTAGGTATTAATATACTTGAAGCAGAGGATGGGCTTCAAGGAGTTCCCTTCACAGTTTGGGCCAAACTTCAGGGAACTTCTATCCCTTTCACAGGTAAGTTACTTTTGCTGGAATGATGTGTTAAGCACCAGCTTAACAATCAGCAGAAACTACACTCACTGTCAGAACCAAGCAGTGTGATATCCCCCACTCCCCCAAAACTAATTTAGTTGAGCCGAATTAATGGAGTTCACCCAGACTTGCACCAAATCCACAACACTATATCATCCAAATGGTATCATAAATCTCAAGCGATAACCAGTATTTTAAAATGAAGGATTTTGTTCTGCTGCTTCAGATAGGTTAAAATTTAAATATTTTTTGTTGGACTAGCTTTCTCCATCTGCCAGTAGCATTACACGTTGGATGACACATACTTCAAACACATTTCTATATTTAAACATGCAAAGTTGGCAGAAGAGAAGAATATTACGTTTCCTAAACTTGCTTTACAACAGTTAGGGACCTGCACCCACTTCGTGCTCTCCACGGAAGTGTCATTTCCCCAGCTTCTCAAAATACATTGAAGAACTGAGGTTGCACTGCGATTGTATGCTTTGATTCAGTAAAAACTTGCACGGATAGCACCTCCAGGTGAAGTCAGTGCTTGAGCTGACTGACAGCGCTGAGCTGTCGGAAACCCGAGGAGGGCAGTTTCACCCATTCACGCCTCCAAACCTTTACAGAAGCAGCAGATGCTACCCCAGGACCAGCAAATAAGGTCCCACACCTCTCGCCCAGCAGCCTTCGGGTGCGTCTCTCCCCTTGTGCCCGGCACCCACTCCTGCCTCCGGCCGCGGGCGCCAGCCCCCC